>NC_052535.1:63336767-63641267 GCF_016699485.2 Gallus gallus | reverse complement strand
GCCAACTGAAGTAGGTCTGAAGATACTTGGAATGTCCAGCCAATAAATAGTTCTGAGTTAAATATAGACAAATACAATTATCCACTGAAGAAAACACAGGTTTTTTTTTTTAATTAGCAGTTTCTCATCTTTAATAAGAACATGTTATTAGCAAAAAGGACTTCAAAATGAAAAGCTTTGTTGTTGTTTCGTTTTAATCTGGATAGAAATAAGAAAAGGGACATTCTAAAAGGGTAGATGAAAAAAGCCAACAAAATGATCCAATGCACAACAAAATATATACAAATTAAAGTAGCACAGCAGTGCTTTAGCTGTGCTCTTACAGTTAAAGCAATGAAATCAGTTTGATACTTAGAGACAGGATCATTTTGCACATTTATTGAAATTCAAGACTGTACTTGTTACTATATTCTTGACAGAAGATAATTCTTTGCTGTGCAGCCAGTGGAATACAACTTGATTCTCTTAAGTGCAAAATTAGCAAATGTTACCTAATTGTTGATTAAATGCATAGAAGCAAATACTAAGTCTACTGCAGCAGAAAAGCAAGAACTTGTATTACTGCTTTTGGCCATATTGTATAACCTTGACTTGCTGAGCAGTTCTACACAGCCTGATGGCAGCATCCCCAGCTGATGCTGAGAGCGGACACCTACAAGTACCTACATTTATATTTACCTAAAGATAGTCTAGACAATAGCATGAGTCCCTTTTCTAAAACAAATAACAATGCCAACATGGCAGGTATTCGATTGATACTATTGCTATTTACATTTGAAGTAAGACCGTGAAAATGTTAATAATTTAAGAGAGGAAAGTAAAATTACATTTTATACAATGTAATTCAACTGAAATAATTTCCCAAACTCAACAAGAATATAGTATCAAACTATTTTTTCAAACTACAATAGATCTGTAAAAAACATACTTTTTGGAATTATGCCTTCACATTTCAAGTATGAAAGTATGAGTCTAGATATCTGACTACAAAACCAGAAACTTCCAGAACAATAAAATAAATATAACTACTCCAAAGCAGACAAAATACAGAATAACAAATACTACTACTAAGGTTAAGTGTAATACAAAATGTACTTGCTAAAGTATTGTGGCAGAGCTACAGCAGACTCTGTAATGGCCTATCTAACACTTAGAAAATCTTGATAATTCTAAGTCATTAACTGCCTTTGTGTGTGTTTGTGTGGCAAAAGGGCTATTTGTATTCATTTCCTGACATCTTAATCATCAAATAATGTTCCTTAAGGTAATTATGTTGTATCTTGGTCTTTAAAAATATACATACGTATGATATCACCATAAAATCATCATTTCATATATAAATTGGCTACACGTCATACAAATGGCTGATATAACAGGGTGGGATACAAAGCAGTGGTGTCTATTTTTGAGAAGAGAGATAAGAAAATTATACAATACTTTTGCAAGTACAATCTTCACTAATATCCATTAACTCTAAATTTCAACAGTTTCATTTTTCTTTGTATATTGTAGAACTAGCATATAAAATAATCATACGATAAAATAACCTGCGAAAGGAGAACAACCACGTTATAATTTGGCAGCGAATAAATACTAAACGAGAACTATACCGGTTTATTGCATTCGGTATAAACACATTTTATAACTGATATGTTGCTACATCTGCTTGTGCAGAATGTCTGCAACTGCCAGACATAAAATACTATTTACAATGAACTTGAAAAAAAAGATTCTGAAGACTGGAAATGCCTAGAAAACTTCTATTTGATCCATCTTATTTGTAGGTATATGATAAAATCTATAATTATACAAAATATTTACCTTCCTGAATCCCTGCTTTTTTCACACAACTTTCACACTACTCCTTTAACAGAAAGCTAGAATTACAGAATGATTTGGGTTGGAAAGCACTTTATAGAGCACCTAATTCCAATCCCCTGCTGAGGGCTACATCCTACTCTCCTACCACCTCTCTATTTTCTTTGCTACCTATTTACTGTAATCTGTTACAAGTCTGCTCTGAAAATAGGACTTTCAGTCTCCATCTTGGCTTCAGCTTTCCTAAGTGTTTATTACTGAAGTTCTAGAGTTCTTCACAATTCTTAATTAATTTCCAAAATACTTTTGGTGGATTTACACTGAGTGATACTGTTCTAATGTTACAGAAAATGAACTGAAATACAAAAAATAATTTGTCCTTTTCTTTTTTGTGCTTGTCATACTTTCTCTGTTTATTTTAAACAACAGGAAGTTGATGCACACACAAAATTTAAATCGCCAGAGTCTCAAACAAACTAAAAGCACAGGTTACAGTGTCAATATATACTTTTTCTGAGTGACATTTCTAAGACCACATTCTTCATTTTTTCCAAAATTCAGCTACCCACCTACCCAAGTACAACTGTCTGAATGCGGAAAGACCCTGGACATACAGGAGTACTCAATTTTCAGTAAAATTACTCAGTATGAAAAGACAGACAAGGTATTCTGGATTGAGAGCCAGAAATAGCACAATAAGATATAAACCGAATAGGGCATCTGTGATCTTAGCAGCTTGACAAATGCAATAGCCTTCCAGAAAGCAACTTCCTGGAGCATGCAATACCTGTTATTAAATAAGATTCAACAGTAAAATGAGGAAAATACTTAGACATGTATTACAACGTGCTTAACAAGGTTCTCCTCCCTCACAGAATCACTGCTTACTAGGTTTTATTCATCAAAAATTCCCCATCCAGTTTACAGGAGGATTGGAATATATATATATATATTTGTATCATTGAGCTAGAATTAGGCTGATACAGAGAAAAAAAAATAGTCATACTTAAAAAGTCATTAAAACTGAAAAGATTAATCAGAAACAAATCCAGTCTTCCCAGCCCATTCAATGTACCCATTCATATGAAGATCAGTGTATCTGTGATGCTCCTCCCAAAAAGCCAAAAAAAAATTAAATTTTAAAACAGAACTGGAGAAGAATTTTGTCTTAAAGCATACATGCACCTTCCTATGTATATGATTCTGATATTACAATTATAGTTTGGTTTAGGCAATCCTTCTGCTAATCATCCAAGTAAACTGCCCAATTTACTTCATGATTTCCAGGCAATAGATACTCAAATTATAATTTGCATTTGTGATTTGGTTTCATTCAAGTACAAAAATACACTTGAATGAGGTATATAAGTACCTTTTTACAACAAATAAATATTAATACAGTATACCGTATCTGGCTTGGATAGAGCTAGTTTTCTTCATAGCAGAATGTATGGAAATACCTTTTGGATTTGTGATTACATCAGTGTTGACAACACATCAGTATTTTGGCTGTTGCTAAACAGTGCTTGCACAGAATCAAGCTGTAGAGTGGCAGATAGGATGACGTGGATGATTGGGAAGATGAACTATTAGCTATAGCGATGATAAAATATGCAGAAGGTTAGGAGGAAGTTGACAAGGCAAATAATCTGTACTGTGTTCCCACACACAAAGGGCTGGGTTTCATAAAGAGAGCTGCATAAAAATTCCATCTGGAGGAAAATGGTTTGGGGGCATGGTTATGGATAATAAAAGGAAAAACTATAGCCAGCTACAGGCCTCTGTAAACAGAAAAGGGAGGGGAAGGGACAGGGACCAGCAATGATAATACAGTGAGTCTTCCTTGTTTGTAAGGAAAAGTTACTGTGAATTTCACTAACAGTAAATTGATAGCAAAATATCAAGGAAAAAAACATTGCAATGGCAAAAATTGATGTAGACATCTCCCTTCATCTCTCTGCTGAAACTAATAGCTATGACTGTGCAAATGACATCCAAGAGCAGGGAAGAGTGGGGGGAAGAAATGACTATATAAATGCTACAATGGTTGAGGGACACTGTGACCGAGGAAAAAATATAGCCTGTGGAAACCTAGCAGTAACAAAGACATTTTAACTAGAAAAGCTATAGAAAGAGAGAAAGACAGACCACTTCGGAGTCTAAGTGGAACTGAGTATCCTGAATATATGTTGTCCATTAGATTGCTTTTTAAAGGTATAAAGCACGATCTGGTTTACCCAGTTATGAAAGTAAGCTTGAAAACACAAGCCTACATGGATTGTATTAACAAAAAATACACCTCTCAAGAGTAGACAATCACTTCAAATGCACCGCGTTTTTTGTTGGTTTTTTTTTTTTAATTTGTTTTGTTTGTTTGTTTTTAACACAAAGTCTGATTTTGTTCTCTGTCATGGATAGCTATGTTATTTTTCATTCATACACTGACATGTCTTTTAGTAGCATATGAAAAAACTGAATTCCACATTATCTGTCTTCACTGTATTTTAGATTAAGGTGCAGCTTTCCCAGAACTGTTAAGTGAGCAACCCAGAATGAATCTATATCAAGACTTTTATAGATTCTTTATTATAAGAATTTATATCAAGACTAGGTGAACTCTTCTAAAAGACAGGCAAAAATATTAAAAAGCCATAATCTGTCAAAATTGTTTTGTCATCTAATACTGACATGGAATGTCTCATTTTGAACTCCTCCTGCTTTGAAACTCCTAACCCATTCATATTCACCTGTAGCTGAAGTAGGTGAAATAGGTACAAAGGGTCTGGTGCTTTTTGGTGTCCCCATGCACTGCTATAAACCCATGAAGACAACAGTGAAATGAAATGGTTTTCTAGTTGTAGCCAGCAAACTTCCATGTCCAAAGTCAAAATTCTATAATTCAGTTAATGTGTAATCAGACTAACATAACTCCACTTCCATCCCAATCCAACCTTGTACAATGGATCTTCAAAAATTCAGATAATATTGTACGCTCCTTACGATGCCATACTTCATGCAGGTAGAAGAGAAATAAAAAAACAGGGTCAGGGAACAGCAATTATTTTTTATTTCCCCTCCTACCTGTATTCAACAGCAAAATTATGAGCTTTTGAAGCATTTCTAGTCAGTCAATTCAGTGAGTTGCAAAACACCAGAAACTAGGTAAGAGTAGAAAGACAAGCTGAAAAACTAAAATAGAGATGAAGGTCTCTCATCCGGAAGTAGAAGCTGAGATGTGGTAAATCCAGAAGCATTATTTATTTCTTATTTTCTCCTCTCTTATCCTTTCTATCTATCAAGTCAAACTGAGTGAATAAGTTGATCAAGTAATAGATACATATTATAAACTTACTTTAATTCTGGAAAACGTATTTAAATTGTTTCTATTCTAGTATGAGCTAAATATTTCGTCACTTGAGTATAACACGTAACTTATTGAGCAACATGGGGAAAATAAATAAACAGATACAAATAAACCAAATGAATTATAACGAATTGTATTAGCACAGGTAAAACTAACAGAAGCAGGACTGAAGAGCAAGGTGGAAGAAACCTCCTGCCATTAAAACCATGTTGCTTCTGTTGAAGAATTAAGATGACTTGTTACTGAACACAGAAAGGGTGAACCTAATACCAGAGAAAGGTCTAGATTGCAGAAGTGGGTGTTTTTTTCATTTTAATTTTATCATTATTGGGAAGAAGCTTTAGTAATTGCATACTCTTGTGTGAGTGTTAATATTACTTTAACTTAACTATTTTGACATGATTGTTAATGTTTTAATTAGACTAATAATAAAAAATTGGATGTGTGTGTATGCATGTGTTTATTTAGTCTACATAAATCACCCAGCTATTCAGTCTGCCTCCCTGCCTTTGAGGCTCGGTTGTAATTTCAATACAACATCTTGAAGAAGCTAATTTAGTCACGCTGAAAATTTTATCACACATTATCCTTGTATTTTATTTCTTAAATAAGTGGTTTCTTTACTTCAAAAACAACAATGAAAGACCACAGATTGTTTAGCATGCTGACACTGGATGACAATAAACAAACATGCTATTTACAAAAGTGGTCATCTCTGTTGATGAATCTGTAGAAAATATTTACATTTATGAAACAGTTTGACATTTGTACACTTCCATTTTGACTTGTGTGTACAAGGCTTATACTGAAAATGTTAGAGCATAGGCTCCTCCATTTCTCTAGGAATCACTACAAAGTACTTTTTACTCTTGTATTCTTGTCTTCACACTGAGCTAGCATTAGACTGATGGTAAACTAACAGCAATTTGAAATATTAAAATATGACTTATGACCTGGGTGGAGATGCTTTGTAGTTCAGTCACATATGAAAATAAATTGTATACTAGTGGGATGACATGCTGATTTTTTTTTATTATTATTTATTTTTTGGTTTTGCATCTTATCCTTTCACTGATCCTGACATAAGCAAAATGTCAACATTCGTACTGCTAAACTCTACAATATGCTAATGCTGATGTATACCTAAAAATACTTTTGAAAGAGACTTAATAATCATAGGAGAAAGAAAACCTACAGAATTAGGTAGATTCTGAAAGTCTCTATGCTTTGATTCATAAAGAAAAAAGATGTGTTTCTTGCAGAGAATAAGCTTTTCGCTAAGAAATTCAACCTTACTCTCTATGAAAGAAAAATATGATAAAATATTCACCCATCCCCAGCACATGCTCTGTTCAAGTTCTGTGTGAGATTTCTACTTACATCATTAAAACATTTCTGGACTGAGTATCATGCAACTGGAAAAAAATGGGACAGAAAAAAAAGACTAAAAATGCATTGGAAACCTTTTTAGCAGCATTTATTCCCTTTCAAATATTGTAAATAATATATTGAGTTAAGCAGTGGGTTTAACTGACAGGTTCTGCAGAAGGCTACCATTTGCATTACTGCAAAACGAGCTATAACTGAGCTATGCTGGATATAATGGCTTAGTACTCTTTTGTTCTTTTTCTTAAAGACAGATTACATATGTAATTTAACTATTTTACCATACTTTCTAAACCAGGCACATCTAACCTGCAGGCAGCATGCGGCCTGGTCCCACCCACCCTGTGGCCACCTCCCACCCCACACCGTCATGGAGGCAGCTCTCCTCACCAAGTGGCCTGGTCCAGCCCCAGGTGCACACCCATTGCTGAGGAACAGCCAAACACCAGAGTGCTAATAATGTTGAAACCATGGCATAGAGTGGGCGCAGTGCACTGTTAGCTTGAGTTATGGCAAAAAATCTCCAATAAGCACATTGAGAACTCACTAAGAATTGCAAACACTTCCCTAAAATCAGTCTGTTCCACCAGTTCCATAAAAAGGAATATTTCACTAGTTTATATTTTTGCTGCTTTTTTGTTGTTTTAACAACAATAAAAAAAAGTTACATAGGTTAACTGCACGATACATTTCATATGTGGCTCAAGATAATCCCTCTTCACTCAAGGAAGCCCAGGCAAGCCAGAAGGTTGGATACCCATGGTCTAAACCATATTTATAGTTAGAAATACTCTTTAACGCATATCTTGATCCTCCAGAGGCGTAATTCAACTACATTACTTCTACTTAAACATTCTGACAGATTATTGCTTAGCCTAAATAGTCATTTCATTGCCTGTTCTTGTATACCTTTTACGCTTCTTTTTGTTCCCAATCTGCCATCCGTAAGACGTAAAGTAAAACAGCCAAAACAACCACAGCATATGAACTCATGAACATGGCTATTGTAAGTAGAGAATAATCACCCCACATATTTAGTTCAGCATACCTGCCTTTCCGCCCCCCCCCCAATACTGTTCTGTTATTGATGTATGGTATGCTTGGAATCTAGCACTTCCTTACCAGTGCAAATGAATTGAAAGCCTGGATTCCACAAAACTTCTGGAAAAATAACTCCTCTTTTTTGTACTCAAACTATTTACACCCTGTCTCTTGTAGGACTTGAGACAACATCAATGTAACAATTGCTCTCAATAACAATCCATCTTCTATAAATAATAGACATTTTATTGGGGGGGGGGACGGGGGGATGTGGTAATAACTTCTCAAGTCTGTACTCTTAATACCATGAGTATTCACCCCAACCGAACTTTAAATTTTACCAGAAAATCCTTGCAACTTCAGCAGGACAGACTGGGAATGACTTTTAAATTAAGCTTTTCAAGTTAAGACTCTTGTCCTTAGAGTCTTCGATTTAAAATATTCCCTGATTCAGATTGCAGAATCTAAAGAAATTCATCTGTACTTTCAGAATCTGATAAAAATAGTTAGGTAAGCCACCTAAAAAGTTTTAAGATACAATTTAACATTTTCCTGAGTTTTATTCATCTCAAGGTAGCTTATGGTATTATATAGGTGAAATGACCCAAAATGGCCCCAAAGTGACACCATGCTTTAGCAATTTTTTACACTTGTGTTATAAAGAATATATGCTTTTCAATATTATTTTTTTCCTATAATGTGACTGTGCTTTGTTCAGGAAATACTTAAACACAGATTGAACATACAAAAACAAACAAACAAACAAAAAGAGCTAACATACAGAACTACCTATAGCCCAGCACATCTTTCAGTAATTCCCCAGACAGGTACTTAAGTTTAGCAAAGTAAAAAAAAAAAAAAAAAAAATCATTAAAGTAGCAAATTTTTAAGGCAGTCCAAACAACCTATTTAGTATCATAACAGAAACAATTATAAAGGAAAAAAAAATGTTTAGCAGTTGCATATTTTTTGCTTTTCAAGAAATGTAACTATCTAAGAAGGCAGTCTTCACAGTATTTAAGTAAACATTACTTTGTATTCCCATGCAAACACTGCATGTTTTCCAAAAAAAAAAAAAAAAAAAAGAAAAAGAAAAAGAAAAGCTACCACACATCTTTCAATAAGCAACAACTCTCATCTGATGATACATTCAGTAAAGTATATGAGACTGTGACATAGCATACTGCAGGTTACCAGGGAAAGGGAAGTGTAAGAAATGTCACAAAATTATTTGAGAGTAATGTTTCCTTTAAGTAAAAACAGACTCAACAGAACAACCATCTCATAAGTGATCGGTTTAAGTCCCTTCTGTTTTTCAATCTGAATGGATTTTAAAAAAATGCAACATTCACTTTTTTTTTTTAAAGAGTATTATAACCACAATGATCAAGAGATCTGCTTGATCTCCCAGCGAACAGCATCTCAATTTATTTTTTTAACCACTTAGATCTATTAATTGTGTCTCCAAATGGGGTCGTCTTCTACACATACATAAAGTGCCTTATTTTGAAGGAATATAGTATATTCTCACACACCAAAAACTTCCTACGCTATAGCTGAACTCTTGATCACTGAAGGACAATGAAAGCTATGCATTTGTGAATTAACAGTTTGGTATCCCAGTGATTTATTTATTTTTAAATAGAGCAATTTAAGAAAATGATTGGATAAAATTTTTAAGAACTGTTTAGTTTTACAATCCAGCTTTTTAAAAAACACAGCATAAGTAATCTCTGCCATCAAATCTTTCTCAGTTTTAAGCTATGAGGATGCTGGCTGGGCAGAGAGTAGCTATGGGCAGTGGCGTCTCTATAGGAATCCTAGAATGGAATTCTTCAATGAAGATTCCATGCTCTGGAGAAACACAGACTTACATACTTCTAAAAGCAGAGACCAGCAGCATTACAATCCCTGAAAATATGCTTTAGAAAACTGATAGGAGATCCAGAAGCAAAAGTAGTGAAGCCAAGAAGCCTAAATGATCAAAAGGATGTCAATAATGTGCCAGACATGAGGATCTCCAGTGAAAAAGAAGGTGGCTAGCTGGAAAGGAAAGCAGAGGTACAAGACATGAATAAAAAAAAACAGATACTCTTCAGAGAAGCAAATGATTACCGAAAGCAGCCAATGATCCAGTCACTAAGAGAAAATGAAGAACATATCCTAGTGGTGGAAAAAAAGAAGCTACATGTCCTTAACACTGAGAAGCATGGTAACCACTAGTCTTTCTCTGAGTTTGGCTTTATTTGAGATTCACCAGATATCTGGTTATTACTTCATGCTGTTCATTTGTAATTACAGTAACAACTTAGAAAAAGAGATAA
Source organism: Gallus gallus (assembly GCF_016699485.2). Classification (NCBI taxonomy): domain Eukaryota; kingdom Metazoa; phylum Chordata; class Aves; order Galliformes; family Phasianidae; genus Gallus; species Gallus gallus. The sequence continues at coordinate 63,631,334 of NC_052535.1, read as the reverse complement.
GAATTCAAACTCATGTAATAATACATTCTATGTAGAACAAGTAGTAAGGGACTTTGGATGAATACCTTCATTCTGAGATTCAGACAAAAGAAGAAGGAATTTCTAAAGAACTGTAAATCATGGTTATAAATAAATAATAACAGTAAAAAAAAAAAAAATCACTTCCAGGCAGGAAGGATGATGTAAATTACATATGTGAAGAGTAAACCACAGCACAGATCTCACTGACAATGCTTAAGGACAACACCCTATGTGAATACAGCAGGAGACAAGCTGATTAGAAAACTCCTGAAATACTTTCATTAAAAGAGTAAATAGGGTAGAGTCTGCTTCGGATTTTACTCTAATTAATAGAAAAGAGATAGCTAAGAATGTGAAGATTAAGAAATAATGTGCTTGAGATTGGTCACAAAAGGATAGAGTTCTCAGAAGTCAGATTAGATAGAAAATAACTGAAACTAAAGGCAATGTATTTCAAGAAGGCAGACTTCAGTAAGAGGAATCTCAGAGAAGATTTCCTGGGAGACTTGCCTGAGGGGAAAATGGAATTAAAGTATAACATTATCTCCGTAATTAACCAGTTTACACAAAGGAGAAAAAAAGCTCCTGATAGATACTGGAGTATATTGACATTTTTTGATGCTTTTTTTTTTTTTTTTTTTTAAATTTTCTCTTTCTCAGTCAAAAGGTCAACATAACTGGTCCCTGTTTTAACTGATGCTCCAGTGACAGATAAAGGATTAAGATCCAGCAGGGAAGAAATGAATGCATTTGAGAATACTTGCATATGTTAGGTATTTTCAAATCAGCTAAGTAAAACAATTTTTTTCTACGTATCAAAAATCTGCAAGCCATAAATGATTAGCTAAAATACGTCTACAATAGTGACAAAGCTCAAAGCAGCCAAGTGAAGCAATCCCTCATTTCCCCACTTACTCCATGTTGGCTCAGACTGTGGGGCAGTTTTTCTGCATTTGAAGGGGATTCCTTTTGGATGAATTTAAACCAGAAGTTCTGTTCAAAGTGCAGCAACAGTCTCTAAAAGGAACAGAAAGGTCCCAATCAATGTATGATCTGCAGCACAAGCAAGTCCCACAGCAAGTAACAAGTGCACATGCACTGACAGAATACTCTCAAACCACAAAGAACTCCCATGCTCCTACTTCTTGTATCACTTGAAAGGTAAAGGTCTTGAGGTCAGTAATCAGGTCACATAGAGGTCAAAACTGTCTACAGACCATCTGCTTTTCTTTTTCTTCCTTCTACTACAGTATCCTTTCATCAATACTTTTCTAAATAGCTTTTTAAATTTTATTTTATTTAAAACAAACATAACATTTTGCAATTTTTCCTTCTCAGTGGTAGAATCAACTTCAGTCTTGCAAAAGATTCATTATCATCATATCAGCATATATATAATGCCAGATCACGGTCAAGGGTTTCAGCAATGCCCCCACGTTTTTAAGTTCTGCATCCACTGCCAGTCATCCCTAGGACTCATGATTTCCATCTGTTCAAACTGTGTATATCCCCTCTCATTTATCCCATCTCTTCCTCATGCAAATGAAGATCTGAGAGGCCAGAACCACTTTCATACTGCCCTGTCCAGAAGTTGGCACTGCCGCAAGACTTAAGACAATATTTCTCCCAAACTGAGCCCTATAATGTGGCCAATACCCAAATTCAGAGTCAGGAAGAAGCAGGTACTGCATTTTATGTGTAATACAACAACAATAAAAATAAAGGTCATAAGAGTGCCAGTGTGTAATTTTTATCACTACAAAGTAGACCAAAGAATGCTCTGGTGCTTGATGAGGCAATACTGAGAAGCCTACACACCTGAAAGCAAAAGTTTGTAGGATAGCTTTCTTCTGGCTTAAAAAAATAATAATAATAATAATAAAATAAATAAAATAAAAAAATAATAAAAAAAAAACATGTGCAACAGGGATATTTGTTCCAGGGGTCCAGATTAACAATAAATGTGCGTACGAATATTTTAGATGTTGGGTCTCAGGCACAAACTACTATTTTTAACAAATCTATTCCTAATGTTATGTATTAGTTTTCACTACATAGCTTCCAGTTACACAGTCTACGTGCAAAGTTTTTTTTAAAGGATGAATGAAAGCAAACTGTACAAGTGAAAACCAGAAAGGCAGAATTGGTATAACTTTTAAAAGGCAAAACAATGGCAACAAAGATCAACCTACCTCAAACTGTTAAAATATTATGAACTCTATACCAGAATAGATAATCAAACTATCTGTAGGCAGTTGGAAGTTGACCACGATATCAATGAAATGCAAAGCAATGGAAAAGCCATGGTTTTTTTTCTGTAACTGAATAACAATGGCCAATGCAGACAAATATTTGACCACGATAAGTTGACCACGATATCAATGAAATGCAAAGCAATAGAAAAGCCACGATTTTTTTTTCTATAACTGAATAACAATGGGCAATGCAGACAAATATTAAACAATTAAAAAAATGACCTACAAGGAAGGTCTAAACTTGATGGTATCCCTTAGACTGGAGAAGGGGAATTGAGGAAGCAGACAATAAAAATCTTAAAATATGAAAATACTTTCTTCATGCCTATTGATTAGATAGCAAATAATGAGATTAAAATGAAGAAACTAGAATCACATGGGTATTAGTTGAACATTTTGACTCTAAGAACTGGAACAAAAAGATTTAGCCTGGTTTTGCAATACTGAACCATGAAAGAATATTCTGAACTTTTTGAATACGCATCTCTGAAAAATGATGTACAGTTAAAGCTATGTTTCTGTAGAGGAGGAACACAGATGGCTTATGGAAGTCTTTTCCTAACATAGTATATAATTATTCTAAGATTTCCATGCAGAGGCTACTACATGATTACATAGTACATGCCTATTTCATTGATCTGCAAAATGCACATACACTTAGATTATTAAAAACCTACACAAATGTTTTGCCCTACTGTTTCAGTAAAGTGATAAACTGACAATCTTACTGGATTGCTAAAACACAAAGCATCTTTTTTTAGTCTTAATAAGTAACAAAACTCATATACAGTTGTTTGATTTTTATTTTTTTGTTTTGTTTTGTGGCAGAATTAGTAATGGAATAAACACGATTTCTACTTTACATACAGACAGTTTAAGAATGCCTACACTACTGCAGAGCGATAGATTATTCACATCGATATTGTAATACATTAATTTACCCATATTACTCATAATTCACAGAAAGGGGAGCATGATCCTTTTTTAGTTACAGAATAGGAGATAAATAAGTTTCCTGAAAAACTGAGTTAACCATAGATAACAGACCAAAAACAATAAAGGTAAGTTGAGATGCACTGTCTCTCTCCAATGCACAGACAATCCTTGACAGATTAATTCTGTTAAGTGAATACAGCATAGTCTCTCCAAAGAACACAGATTCAGGACAAATGTCAGATTTAGCTATAAAATTCGGCTCCTAATGGTGTCACACCAAGAAAAAAAATACTAAAATGTGCTATGAACACAGACTCTTAAAGAGATCAAAGTAAGAAACTGGGAGGAAGATAAAGGAGATTTCTATAGGAAAACTTCCGCTAGAATAGATAGGATATGCTATGGCATTTAAGGAGAAAAAAAAAAAGGTAGTGAAGGCATTTCCTTATTCACTTCAAAAGAAACATATCCAACTGCTTATGTAGATAGCATCTGAGGAACGAAGAAAGAAAAAGTTTGGGTCAGCAATGGAAGAACAAAACTGCATTTATTTGACAAAAATAATTAGGAAGATCAGTTTTTTGTATACTTGCACCTCAAAGTGAATTATCATACATCTCTTTTGGTCTGTCATCACCACTGACTGCAATCACAGTTTAGTAATCTGTTATCAAATTGATTGTTGTAGTCTTGTTTTACCTGCTCTAAAAGAAATCCAGATGCCTACAAGGAAGTCAAATAAATGCTATTGTGATTATTTCCAACAATTTTCTGTCTCTAGGTACACTAGGGTATGGAGAGAAAAAAACATACAAACAAAAAAAAGTGAGTGTCACAGTACCAAAAAAGTAATCATAAATCCTTAAGGTCTTAAATGTATATTATTTACTGTATGAAATGCAAAGGTTTTTTATTCTAGTGATAAATAGAAATATAAAAATTATTTTTTCTCCAAGCCCCTGATTTATATGCCATAAAGTGTTAAATGAACTCAGTTATATCAAGAACATAGAGAAGTTTGGAAAGACAAATTTCATTTTAATTGCATTTTTCATTAGCTAGTCTCATAAGCATAACTGATAATCACTAAATAAAGAGTATCTCTATTAGAACACAACACCCACTGTAGGAAGACTGCTGCATTAGTTTAAGTGCCCTACATAAGAACAAGTTTTCATGTTATTAAATAACTCACAGTAGATTTCAAGGATGCATTTAGCAATGATGAGATGAATTAATGCAGCCACTAGACTACATGGAGGGGGGGAGTAGAGGGAATCAAACTATGCAGCAAAGCAAATATTAACACATTTCTGTAGTAAATAAAACTTTTCATTATAACAAGCAATATACTGTTCTTTTTGTCCTTTAATCTCTAGCAGGCACACAGATTTACTACATTCCTCAAAAAATCTGATATCTTATCTTTACAGAGTCAGAGCTTAAATATATGTTACAATTTTGAGATTAGAACCTATGTTTGCATGTGTAAGAAATTAGATCAAAACAAGAACAAGAGGAAAGGGTGCTAACAGTTACACATTATGTATAGGTCAAGCATGGTTTTCTTCCACACTGCCTCAAACTTTTCATACCACAAAGCCTCCAGCTTTAAGTAACTAGAAATTTTTGGCAGGTTCATCTGTTTTATTATTCCTGTTGGCACAAGTTGAATTTATCACATTGGTCTGAAACAGATTATGCGTTGTTTTATTGGATTAATTTAATTGTGTATTGACATCAGTGTATGTCAAAATTAATGGCTTTTTAATGACACTGCATGCTAAAGATTAACTGGAGATATTGAGTAGTGAAGGCACAGATTTAGAAATGATTGATATGATAAGGTTATAAATATTACTATAAGTAACACTGACACACATAAAAGAGTAAAAATAGCTTCATCTCCCTCTTCCTTTCATCCTAGGAAGGAGAATAGTAAATGCAGAAATTTTATTTGCTTGTTTTATATCAAACCTGTAAGGAGTCTGCATAGCACCCTGCATAGCAGTGTTTGTTTGCTTTTTTTGTTTGTTTTGAAACATCTCCATTTGCACCAGAAATAAGGCTCATAGTAAGCTCCTTTTGAAAATAATGATTTTAAAAAATCCTATATATTACATAGTAGTCGTCAGTTAATTCCATCAGAACATGCCCTTTATATTAAATATTTGAAATATTTCGTTAAATTATTTTTGGTTGACGTTTAGTAGCAGTTTAAAATACAGAGCACTACAATAATTATGTAGCTTAAGGAGCATAACGTAACAAGTAACATGGAGACCGTTATAATACTAATCTGTATTCAATCTCCACTCTCTTTAGGAAAACACTTCAGTCAACCTTACACAGACAGTAAGAGTAGAAAACAGTTTCAGTGTGCCTAATAATACCTCTGAGTCTCCTGTGATTGCAGAAATAGCTTAGTAAGTTCAAAAGCTTAGAGGAACCCACACTATCTACCAGCAAGAAACCTCTGTAAGGGAAATGTGTGCTGCTTCTAGCTTCAGAATACAATTTAATTTAGAATCATTTTTCTCCATTGTTTCATCATTTTTTGATAAAAAGTTTTTGACATGCTTGTCTAAAGCATAAAATTCTAACACATATATACATTTATCTTGGCCAACTGAGAGCCCGCTGGCTCTATTTATTGAAACTGAAAAATCATACACCCTTCTAAAGAAAACATGCAGTCAGAACTGCCTTCATGGCATTTCAAGAGATATGTTCTTACCTGGTTCATCCCTATTTGGACTATGGAAAAACTAAGCCTTGACTGAAACTATTTACAAATTGAGAGTTTGTCTAGAAAAAAGAAGAAAAAAACAAAGATTTCTAGACAAATAGTTTGGCAGTTAGGATATCCACTTTGGATTCAAAACAAAGTAAAACCATTCATTTTCATTTCCTTAAAATTCTCCCTCAGAATAAAAGGTCTTCCAATATGAGGAGACTACCCTTGTTTCCAGTTGAATGGTTTTCTGACAGGCTTTACAACATTTCTTAGACAGTAATCCAAAATATTCACTAGAGTAGCTTTTGCATATGACTGAATTGTCTAGAGATCAGGGATTTAGAACATTCCTAAGTACTGGAACAACGAGGTCTCATAACCATTGAAAGTAACTGTATGAATAAGTTGGAAAATGTGTCTAAACTACTATCTAGTCACTTTATTTTTGTCTTTTTTTAATTGTTGCTTTACTACACTTTAAGTTCATTCTCCCAACTGAGAAAGACACAGATGTCTGTGCTGCCAGACTGATTGCAGCTCCTAAGCTGTTACATTATGAGAAGGCGCTGTCATCATTTCTAAGTCTGTAGCCTAAGTCTAGGTTCAGAAAAAGTGATCTGAAATGTTTTTACGTAGTCCAATTCTAATTAATTCTACGTGCAAGGAAAAGTCTAGATAGCCATTAACAGGGAAAGAAAAATATAATGTTAGGAAAGGTGGGATCCAGGGAAACACAAACAAGAAACCTCCATTTGGCCACCAGATAAATAGGGCAGTTATAAATCTGCTAAACAAACTGTAGCCAGTTTTGTTTCTTTAGTTCAAGAAATCTACAGATTATACTGAATGAGAAAAAGATGCAAACAGTCATGAATAGCAGAGCTTTATGAAGAAATCTGGTGACAACAACCACTTAACGATTCATACTGATACAAGCATAGTTATGCATCGTGTTAAGAACAACATGCATGACCCCAGGCTGGTGAACATCAAACTGAGTTCCAACTCAGTTTGTTCTGAAAAGGATCTGGGGGTTACATCAGGCTGAACATGAGAAAACAGCATACTCTCACCAAAGCCAAAATGCATGCACATTGTGCAATACAGGGAAGAAGGCCACTAGCAAAGTGGAGAAAATTCCTAATCCTGTCCACTTTGTCCTGACAAACCCTCATCTGGAACATGATTATTATTATTATTATTTTCTATATGCTTACACCAGATCAAGAATGAAGTTTAAAAATCAAAGGAAGTCTTGCGTAGGGCTGCTAAGATGGAGAGGACTTACAGGATGATGCTGAGGAACCTGTAGCTGTTTTAGTCAGGTGAAGAGATGGCTAAGGGGAGTATAATGCAGATTTGAACTCAACAGGGAGCAGTTAAAAAGATGTGGAGCCTCAGCAACAAAAATGAAACAAACATTCATCGCTACTTATGGCAGTGTTTTGAAGTCTCAGGCTGAACATTATGAAAACATGTTTTCCCAGAAGAGGAAGTTGGTGTGGGAACATGATGCTGAGGGACTGTAGCAGCTTCATCCTTAGAGGTTGTCAGGACACCAGCTTGTTCATGACCCTTCATGCAGCAGGCTGGGGCAGAGCACTCCTAGTGGTTCTTTCTGCTAATATTGTTGCAAGTCTTTGTAACCAAGAAATTTCATTGGATGTATTTGCACCTATTTAGTTCATTGTTGCTTCCTGTAAGATTAAAATAATTCAGAAATTCTAAGAGTTTACAAATGGGACAAAGGATGACTACAGAAATGAAAATTTTGCACACAAAGATGTTGACAAAGTTTTTTAATTTAGAGAGAAAAAAATAATGTGGAACGTAGCAGAGAGAAAACAGCTAGAAGCAGAACACAAAAGAGAGACTGCCACAAATAGCTGTCATTTGATATGAAAAGGAAAGAAGCAAAAGTAAAATAAAAACTGAATAAGATGTCTATCTGTACAAATAACAGAACTCAAGGTCATAATTCGGTATTAAATCCCTGTGATTCAAAATATAGCCCAGACATTAAGTAATAGAGACGTGTAGGAAAAATAGACTGTTAGGATTTCAACAACAGAGTATTCATGAAGACTTTCTGAAATAAATCCTGTGAAGCATTTGGTGCTGGTCACTTGCCAGTGTGGAGGGCAAGACAGTACACTGGAGTACCTGGCCTTAAAGAAATGCTCACAGAAACAGAATACAAATTTGAAGCAACTTCCACCTTTTTAAAAGGCTGCCAGCTCAGAAGTACCTATGTGATGAGACCCTGGGGTTTGATCTGTCATTTTTTCCTCTTAATAGTAAATCAAATGATGATACAATTTATTCTATTATGCCTTTTGAAGTCCAGCTGATAGAATAACTTGCTCTTAGCTCCAAAACAATACATTATTACTGCCAACTGCTATTTATCACTTCAGATTCTTAGTGGTATTAATTATTTATATGGTAAAGCCAATTCAAATTTTAAGATGTAAAATCAGGACACAGTCTCCTTTGATGTATATGCTTTGAAATTAAATGCGTCAAAAATCTTCCAATTGGATATTTTTCTAGCTTACAATCAAATAATATTATAAATAATCAAATTATATGAGCTTACAGAAGTACTCTGTGCTGTTCAATTTAAGTAAAATACCTGTTCACTAGATAATTCAAAGTGTTTTGTACCAAGATTAAGTATTTGCAATTTACAGAGCAACAGTATAGTCTTAATCTTTTAGTACATTTTGTAACAAATTAGAATCACTAACTGTTTTGGAATTTTTTGCACTGAGACGAAGAGTATGCTTGCAAGTATTGTCAAGACAAAAAAAAAAAAAATCAAAACCCACAAACAAGAACATGACAAAATTCAAAATTCTCTTCATAGGTACAGGAACAATGATACTTGAATTTAAAAAGATTGGTTTCATAAAGCATTTGGCATTCTCCACTATACAGAGGTGGCAAAAAATTAAAATCAGTTTGGCTGGTATGCTGGGACAGGTGTCAGGTTAAAGTTTAAATAATTCTAGGTGTTCTTCTCTTTAAATAAGCGTAAATATAATCAGCCAAAAAAAAAATCTATCTAGTAATTAATATTTAGTTTTAGCGGCAATTATGATCTAGAATATATTTTAAAATAAGAAATCCTAGGAAAAAAAAAAGTTAGCTATGATATAGTCTTTGGATATTATATTATTGCTACATTTTACTTACATCTGTATGTATACCTTATTTTCATTTTTTTTAGATTAACTTTTAAGTGTCATTCTAGTTTCTGCATAGAAATAACTATGGAGAGAAAAATACATGAACAGATTCTGAATCTGGGGAAATAGATGCACTCAAGCATCCTATAAAATCTAATATTAACACTGCATATAATGTGAACCAGAAGGTTTAGGTGGGAAGGGGGAAAACAAATCAAGAAATAAACCGATCATGAACTAAGTTTATAGGAAAGGTACGTTATTTCAGAGATGTACAAGAAGTTGGAGGCAGAAAAGCATATAACAGGGACTCTGATAGCATAGACATGATGATATAATGGCTTTCGATTCATTTTAAAATAACATTTGATTCTTCAATATTATGCATTTGAGGGAGCAGTGTCACACAACGTAGATGCTTAAATTACATCGCTTAGCAGATGACAGTAACGTAAGGAATTCACAGCTATGCTTTCAGCTGGAGCATGGTATCTGCACTTCAAATCTGGAGAAATTTACTCCTATACACCTGACAGTAAGGTATACAGTCTTTGCAGACAGACAATGTGGCCCCTCTAATGGGGACACTACAAGCAGAATAAAGCAATAAAAAACAATTAAAGACAATAAAGGTTTCTGCAATAAAGGGTTCTGACACAGTCTGAAAGCTCAAAGAATGTTAAATGGCAATTTTCTCAATTAAAAAGTAAAATTTTCAGGGATTACATAGTCAGTATATTTACAAAAGCATAAGTAGATTCTAACTCTTTTCTAAAGCTTTTCTTTCAAGATAACATCTCTCACCTTGGTGCACAATGGTTTCTGTCCCTAGCCAAATTAGTTTAAGTATTTGTGTATGGCATTTACAATTTATATGAATGTTTAATCTATATAGTGTTGTAAATTACTGTTAGTGATTTGTCATCCTCAATATTTTTATCACACACCCAATGCTTTTATTAAGTGCTGTGTGCAACTGTCACTTCTTTAATAATCTCTGGTATCAACTTCAGGTCGTGGATGGATGTATTGATTATGAAGTCAGCTGAGAGGTGATGACACCCATTTACGAACCAGAAGCAGTAAGCTAGATTTTAAACTTGAAAACATGCTTATTTCAAGACATATTTTAAGAGAAATGGAATAAAAAATTCTGTCAAAAAAGCCTTGAAATATATTGATCATCACTGCCACTGTATCCAACAACATGCAGTCTAATTGAGGAAAGCAGCAAGAAAGATGCAAGTAAAGTAGTATTTAATCTCAAATATATATTCCAATAGAGAAATAGATATTCTTAAAACCTATGGTTAAATGTTAAATGCAGCAAAGATGCAACAGAAGCATTAAATAGCATATTGAAAAAATATAAGCTTTCAAGCATATGGAGGCAGAACCCTGACATTTGTGCAATCTCTATTATGAATTCTAGATGTCCAGCCAGTTGTGAGTGTTCTTTCAGTTTTCCCTACAGCACCAGACCCATCACAGATATAGAGAAGATCCTACACCTGATTGAGTTCATGGATCATTAGTGTGACTCAAACAAAAGAGAAGAGAATGTTAATGCTCTCATAAAAAATATATATGCAGAGTAAAATCCTAAGGAAATCAAAAATCTTTTCTATATTGAAACTATTTTAGGAAACTAACCCAATATTTCTACTTCTAACCAATCTTCTCAAATTAAGGGAAAAAAAAAGGTTGAATAGAATTTGATTTCACTGCAGGAAAAAAAAAAAAGAGATGAAAATTGTTTTGAGTTACAAAAGCAATTACACTGAGTTTTCTTTGTGTCGTGTTGCTCTAGTCTCCTTAAAGCTGGGAAAACACAAACACTGATTACTTATACTAGTTTCCAATGTCTTCACTTTAATGGTCAATGCATATGCTTAATGCAATTTGCAACAAGATGAAGAAGGAAAAACCCCAAAAAACTGTATGATGTACATATATGCAGAAATACACACAAACAAAACAGATGGATGGAAATGAGGCACATCTACCCCATGGAAATGTGACATTCTAAAATATTCTTTTTTTCTAGAACACATTAAGAGCTTATAGAGATTCACCTTGCCATTATTTTTCCATTATTATAAATGTTGGTTTTATCTTTTTTTTTTGTGGCAGGGACTAAAAGTGAACGATCACATCACTCTCAAATAGCTGCTCTTTCTGTAAGTAGAGGGTTTATCAGTAATGTGTGATACACTACACCCTTGAGGGCAGAACCCTGTTCTGATGTTATCTCACATACTAATAAATAAAAATAATGTGTCATAACAGCTAAGCTAAATATGTAATCTCTGGGTGACCCAGTGACCTCCAGTACTTATAGAATCATAGAATACTTCCAGACAAAGAGCGCACACAGCTTGCTATAAGTGCTGAGAATATCTACAATTTAAGTTTATAAAAGAGACAAGTGAAATGGTCCTGCTCCTCCAGAGCAGATCAGAATGTTTCTTTGTCTCTCCACCTCCCATACTCTTTCCTGTCCTATAGCAGCAACCTTGGAGCAAAACCAGTGTGTCTGCATGACTGGGTCTCAAGTCCTGGGTCTCACTTTCAAAATTCTTCTGGTGTTTAGAAGTCTAAGTCTCATTAAAATAAATTAAAAAGACAATCTTTTCTTTCAACTAGAAGTTGCACTTCGATTCTCTGCAGTCCCCTTTATTTTATCTTCTCTTTGGTTTCATTCTTAGATTTCTCATATGTTTAATGCTCTCTCTGTCTCTTCCACGTGGCTTCATACTGTGGCTCACCAGCTCAACTCCCTTTCTGAGTTGTCAGTGCATTCTACCTCTTAAATTCATCTAGGTATGGAAAAAAAGTCAAGAACATTGAGTATCAAATGCGTTTTTTCCATTAATAAGTAAAAGACACAATAGCTTGTGTCACCAGTCTATCACAGAATGATTAATATCACCCTGAAGAGTAAAAAAACATGATGTGTAGAGCGAAAAAAAAAACAAAACAAACAAAAAAACCCCACCATCTTAACCCAGGGGGTTTGCGAATCCTTCTCTGGAGATATTCAAGCCCCGCCTGGACAGCTACCCGTGTAGTCTGCTGTAGGGGACCTGCTTTGCAGAGGGGTTGGACTTGATCTCTAAAGGTCCCTTCTAACCCCTACAGTTCTGTGATTAACAAGTTCCTTTCATCACAGCCTCAAAGAGGAACAGAATATTTTGCTCAGAAAAATGGCAGAGTGGAAGATTAGCCAAATATAAGTGTCCTCAAGGACAGAAGGTGTCACAGTCCTTGTCCTACAAGTTTCTTGAGTGCCTTTTTTTTCCTTATTTTGTGTCAGACAGAGTTGTTAATAAAAGAGGAACAAAATAAAAAAGCCACAATCGCCAAACCAAAACCTACACAAGATACCTATCTCTAATATCAGATTAAATGCTTGACATTCCATGCCAGAGCTCATAGAATTTATTGACAATCCTTGAATTGACCATCAAAGTCTTTTTCCAACAAAACTTCTGAATTCTCTCTCTGTTGCATCGTGATTACTAACGCAACTAAGGATTCTATTAATAGTATATAATATTACATCATTTAATAATAAAAATAAAATAGTCACTTCAGAAGCAGGAGAACAAGAAGATAAAATCTTGCAGAAATCATTCAAAGAAAGAAAAACTTCAGCATATGTCAACATAATCCCACTCATCATTCAATGAAAATATTAACACGAGTCAGAATGCTTCCATCACACCAATGGATTACCTACACACCAATTCATTTTTTCTCCTCAGAGTACACAACTGCCTGCTCTTTGTAGATCAGGAAGCGTGGGCTCCATCTTCTGAGACACTAAAGTTAAACCATGTATTTCACAAAATCATCAATGTATTAGTTTTTTCTTCTCTTACACATATTGCTATCCTTGCTTCCAAAGCATGTTTAATATTTGATGTATTTAAAAAGGTATACCCATTAAAATAATTTGAGTAATAGCCTCAGTATTCTGAGAGTAAAAGAAGAGACTGCTAAAACAGTCTGTTTGCATAAATTTTGCAAAGAAAATAAGTTTACAACTTCCCTGTATGTAGTAATATTTTACAATATTTAACATATTACTTATGTTACTTGCTAAAAGTCTGTGTTTCATGTTGTACAATAAGAAAATAAAGCCCCTGGATATACACATTAAATATTACAGATTAGATAATGAATATAACTACAAGAAATGAGTAGCAAAAAAGCTCTGCTTGACTGGACTGGAGAAAAGAAGGCTGTGGGGAGATCTCATTGTGGACTTCCAGTTCTTAAAAGAAGATTATAATGAGGAGGGAGGTCAAATTCTACATGGTCTGGTAGTGACAGAACAAGAGGGAATGACTTTAAACTAAAAGAGGGGAAATTAAGATTTGATACTAGAAGGAATTTTTCACTCAGAGGGTGATGAGACACTGGAATGGGCTGCTCAGAGAAGCTGTGGATGTCCCATCCCTGGAGATATTCATGGCTAGGCTGGATGGTGCCCTGGGCAGGCTCATCTGATGGGTGGCAACCCTGCCTATGGAAGGGTAGTTGGAACTGGATAATCTTTAAAGTGTCTTCCAACCTAAGCCATTCTATCAAAATACATAGATTGTTTAAAGTACATTAAATATTCAAGTAAGTCTACTTACAAAGCAATATTAACAACAATCCCTTACATTTGTTTTGTTTGTTTGTTTTACTACTATATATTGTAGAAGAGAGCAAGTCTTCAAACAGAACAATGGCTTTACTACTGCAGGACAGTGTTCCTTGCAGGATGATTATTCCGGGGAGGAAATACACAACATTTTTTTAAGTGCTTAAAAAAACTAGTAGTTATCCTTATATAAGTCCATTTAAAATATGATAACGCTCATAAAAAACACCTACTTAATCATCTGAGAGCTAATGTTATTGCTACTGAGCTCAAAGATTACCTCTACTTCTAGATTCACAGACAGGCACATTAAATGGAAGCAAGGCAATAATATGCTTCTACTGACACAGAAGGGACGGCTTGTGAAGGACCACAAAAGGGCAAGAAATCCGCATTGGAAGGAATTTCAAAAGGAACCAACAGAACAACATCAACAAAATTACATAGGATGCCATAATAAGAGTAGTTGAGCAGGAAGAGAGATTTCTGTGAATATGGACGATTTTATGGCAGAGTCTAAGGAATACATAGTGTTTAAGAAACGGGGTGAAGCCCAAATAAGTATTTTACCTAGAAGAACAAGAAAGGGACAAATCCTAAATGCCATAAATAATAAATTCCAGCAAATACTGTAATGGCAGAGAAATGCAAGATAAAAGCCATAGAGAGAGTACAATTTAAAGGCATGCCATAAATCTTTGGGCAGAGAGGTAAACAATCAGATATAGAAATGCTGATTTTGCAGTTTTTCTTTCACCTCTTCTTGCAGTGAGTAGAACTTTTATCTCTTTTGGGGAGAAAGTCTACACACTCTTTGTTTGCTCTGCACAATTATTTTTAGATCTATAAAACTCACACTTAGCACACTGAGCATCAAAGAAAAGGAAGCATAGGATAGAATTACTCTAACTGTTCTAATTCAGAAGTAGCATAACTTCCTTAGGAGGGTTAGAGCTTTTCTCTGAACTGTTTTTGCTCACTGCAAGCCTCTCTTATATTAAGTTGTATAGAGAGGTTAAATCTAAATATACTTGCCCTTACCAAAGTGTATTATCTTCTGAGGTAATCAATTACAGTTTATGCAATCTACTCTGAACTATCATTCCACTCATTCATATATTTGCACCTTCACCCATTATTTCTGGTACCTGGGAAAGAATCATTATTAAGTTTAAACAATTAGTTAGACCTTTTCCTATTTTATCACCTTCTATACTATTATCACCTCAAACACTTCTCACACATCCAAAATTCTCAGTAAAGTACAGTCCTCTGAAGCATTACTTTGACTTTCTCAGCAGCTAAGCCACTTCATAATTAGCAAAGTCCCAACCAAGATTGATCACCTAGAGTCTAATTAAATACTCAGTACGAACATTTCCTGATTATATACAACTGCATTATGCAAAACTTACACCAAGCCTATATACCCATTCTTCCCTTTAGTAATTTGTACCAATAGACTTTTTAATACACTTTGTTCCACCCTAGCTTCATTTTCCAAACCTTACTATTAAGACATTATTAATCATAGTTCTCATAATATATAAAAATTTCAAATACTTGAAATATACTTCAAATTTCAAATATTTCAAATACTCTTGCAAAATAATGCCATAAAGAACAATTCTTACACAAGAAACAACCCTTTCCCTCAAGAAACTGAGCCCCAGGAGGATCACTGACAGATTTCCCCTTCAATTCTGTCACTGCTCAATTTATCACAAAGTATAGATATTTCCATAAAGAAACACTCTCCAAAATTTCATACATATACATAAAGAAAAAAAAACTATTAAAAAAACACAAAAAATGACTTTTCTATCCCTTGACAATGTTGTTGCCTGTAGTGGTCAGGAAGACAGGAACTATCAGTAAATTCAGAAGTCAACACATGAACTTTTTTCCAAAAGACACAGTAAAATCAGATTCCTTCTCTGAAAGAAGAAAAAAATCAGAAATATTACTCTAGAACAAATATCTGTGGACAAAAATGTCCATGCTGAATCCACAAACATAATGCTTTGAAAATGAAAGTGTACAATTAAAAAAAAGATAAACACTGCAATTTTTGTGACCCAAATTGTCAACTTCAGGGAAAGCCTGGGTTCATACAAGATAAACAAGATCAAAACATACATGAAAAAAAAAAAAAATTACAGCTTGAAAACAAAGAAAATATGCCAAATAATATTGACATTAAAATACATGTTTAAATTTGAAAAATCATTAAAATGACCAACATGAATTTCTTTTTATTCTAAACCTAAACTGTTGTATTCTCAATCCTAAGGAAATTTGCTCTTCTCTATTCAGCTGCATATGAATAACCATCATTACTTCAATAGGAACTTACTTCAAAATAAATCCAGAACTATGAACTAAAAAGTCTACATCAAACATTTTTTTCTTAATATCAAGATGGTGAATTTACCTAATTTGAATAAAAGTACATTGATGGCAGTTCAGTGAAGGCATTTCTAAGAACGTCTTCCAGTGATTTCTGAATACAATTTGATGCCTGTCACGAAAAAGCAAAGCCTTTTAGCTACGTTTATGCTTGCTTAATTCCCAAGGGTATTTTAGGCCATACTAATTAAGGCAGTGCTTACAAGGGCTCCTGCAGCTGCAGGTAATTGGCAATCACTAACAGTAGGGTTTCGATGAGGGTTTACTTTGCTAAAGTAAGAAAAAGATCTACCGAAACCAGAAACCTGTTTTCTTGTTTATTTCTCTAAAGTGTAATCCTACAAACAATGGCAATGAATTCTAATTTAGCTTAGATTCTACTGGTCAAGTTATTCAATCTGTCAGTTACATCGGGCACTTCTCAGTGACATGTAGCAACTGAACAAGGAGCAATGGCCTAAAACTTGGAAATAGTAAGTTTCATACAAACATGTGGAAGAACTTCTTTACAGTAAGGGTGACAGAGACCCGGAACAGGATGCCCGGAGAGGTTGTGAAAGTCTCCTTCTGCAGAGATATTCAACATCTATCTGGATGCCTACCTGTGTGACCTACTGTAGGGAACCTGCTTTAGCAGGGTGGTTGGACTTGGCGATCTCTTGAAGTCCCTTCCAACATCTGCAATTCCATGATTCTTTGTAATAGATCTTCTTCCCTTTGGTCACAGCATAAGCTGAAATTCCTTGTTCAAGCAGCATCATTTCTTTAGCAATGATGCTCCAGAAGTGTCTCAAAGCAACCATCAACTTCTTTATGATTATGTCTGGCAAGACAATTACAGAAGTTTGACTGATAATATATACAATCAAGTTCAATTAGTACAGTTTTCTACTGGTCTGTCATACAAAAAAAACCCACACTACCAAAAACACCCCCCAAAAAAGAAGAAGGTATAACAGCAATTATTTTTCATCTTTTTCCCTAAACAACAAAAAATATTCTCTGTGAATATTTATTACAGGTGCAAAAAGTACTTCAGAATCACAGCTTCAGTTAAGATAGCTTTAAGAAATTAGTAGATTTATTCTTCCCTAAGTTCAGAGTATCTTAGAAAGGCATCTCAGAAAATTTAGCAAGCAGCACCCTAGACTCATAAAATACTAAGTTCAAAATATCCATAAAATATCAATATTTTGCTAATATTTTTGGTAATTTTCCTAGTAACTCTTTTGCAAATGACTCACGTTGTATGAAATATGAGACACACTAATGCTGTAGTTGCAAATACAGTATTCCAATACTAATAAGAGAACTGTGGTGGTTTTTTGTTTGTTTTTTAATGAGGTTGAATTTAATACAAGCAGTACTATGTGAATCTTATTGTAGTTAACAAAGAGAAGTCCTCTGGAAAGGATTTCTAAGTACAAGTGGCAAGCTCTGTTTAGATATGCACTATCCAAAAAATTAATTAATGAAATCAATAGTAACAGGATGCTTATGATAATCTATCCATTACCCACAAAAATGAAACACTGAGATCAATCTCATGACTAACTGAGATGTTGTACTGCTCAGAGTTTTGTGTTTTTTTGTTTTGTTTTTTTTTTTTGCCAAATCTCCCCATACTACAGTTGAACTGGACAACTAGAATGCAAATTGAATGATCTACTTACAAAAGCTGTACATGAAAGCATTAAATGAAGAAAATTGGTATGGGCAGAAAGAGAGGAAAAATAGTTCATTTATGAAAAGGAGCCGTCCTAAAGTAGCAACAGAAGGTCATGGAGCACAGTCACAGACTGTTCTTTCTTGCATTCTCCTACAGCCTACAGAGTTCCCTACTAGTTTCCAAATCTTCCAAGTAAATTAGCATATTTGGATGCAGTTCTGATCTTAGTTTAGCCTAAATTCATTTCAGACCAGAACACTGACAAGTCCATGCTGCATGCAAATCTACCTCCTCTGTCTTAATGATTACACAGGAGGTTCCTGTTTCTTTTCACAGGGGGGTTTAACATGAATGTTTTATTTCCATTCTTGATATTTTATTTGCTGTTGCTGCTTCTTTCTCCACTCGTGAAATTATGTTTAAGCTAAATTAACTGTAGGCTGCTGCTGAGACAGGCATCTGTTCACTCTTTCTCTTGGCAATGGATACCTGGCCTCTTCCTTGTGCTAGCACTTCTGCAGGCTGCACCCTGAGCTAGATTAGGAGAATAAGGTGGTCAAAAAGAAAACTTTCTTTATATGTGACCAGACTAATCTTCCACTGAATAAGTAGTTTCAGTAATTTTGTAAATATTACATAGCAATGTTTGACAGGTTTTAGCCATACAATATAAAAGTATGTACCAGCATCAATCAGTGCCATCAAATATACACAAATTGCATAGGCAACTACCTATGCGGAAGAGCAGAACATGACTTGGAGTTTCTGCTGCCAAGCGTCACATGTGTTTCTCTGAATTATTCACAGAGGTTTTGTGCTGCTGCTGCTAGTTTCAGGCTCTCATTAGGCAACCTTTTTTTTTTTTTCTTAGTAAGACAAATAAGTAACATAGGAGAAAGTCTCTACCTGCTCTTCTCAGCTGTTCTTCAGGCTACCTATGAGATTCTGTAGATAGAGATGTTCTTGTGCTTCATTTCATACATGAAGAGGATATTTCCACCATCACCTTTCTTTTGTAAGGAATCATACATTGCTTTTGACAAAGTCCAGCCCTCTGGGGGAGACTTGGGGGAGCTTCTCAACACAACTGAGGCCCAACAGTAACAAAAATTATAAACACATAATCTGTATCTCAATACATATTATTCGAAAAGTCTATCCTGCCCTCAATGCTAATGACCCCAGATGTTTTTCTATTGAACTGGAAAAAAAAAAAAAAAAAAAGGCGTTTTCACATAGTATTTTTCAGTGCTCATCAAACTGATGCTTATTTAGAGTAAACATGTTTACCAGCATTACAAAGAAAAATCCTGTCATGGTAAAACAGACACAGGCATACAGATCCATAAGCTACTCTTGCCACCTAATTCTTTCTTCTTTGCAGCCCAAGTGTGGAAATCCATATGCATCACTTCTATGTTGCTTTATCAGACCCCATTTTCTAGTCCTAAATTCAGGTCTCTTACTGTCATGAACTTATTTGTCTGATTAAAGTAGCAAGGCTTATCAAAATTTGTTAGTATATTTAAGGTAAGTAAATTTTGTGAGGTTCATGTGTCATCACAAACAGAACAGTGTAACATTATTCATTCTCTAGTTTCTAGAAACATGCCCAACAAAGTAAGTATGCATACTGCATGTGCTTCTCTTTTACAAAGATGAAATTCTGAAGAACATTAGAATGGCAAGGAGATAGGGTCATTCATGTTGCATGTTAAAGATGTCAGTATAAACATGCTCCATTTAGAAAAGTATCTTCAATAATCTTGCCTTTAGTATTCTAAGATATGAAGTTGCTTCTATACAAACTGCTTTTCAGTAGAACTGAGTATTTTAAGTTACAGTGGCCATAAAGCACAATTATTAGGGATTAACTTTTAAATAATTAAAATTTATTCTAACTTGCAGAGGCCATGATGCATTTGTTATGTCAGTAGAAATTTATGTAAGCTTTATGTATTAATTTTCACTAAATTTTAAAAATTCCTATTGCTCTACATTGGTCTGTAAAATAAAATCTTACAGGAAAAAAAAAAACAACTTTTTCAGAAAGGAAGTATTTGAGTCAGTTCAACACACAGAATAAATGAGAAACAGGAAAATTTACTGTGAAGTCAAATTCTTACAGGAATTACTTTTCTGTTGTTTCCAGAATATACAATTACGTAAATGTACAATAGGCAAACAGCTGGACAAGACTAAGGCAATCTAGCATGTTTAGTAACAGAAATGGTTTATGGTTTTTCAGAGAACCATTATCAAAGACAGGCTTTTCAAACCAATTACACATAATAACATTTTTAAATCATTTTGGAAGTGTTACAAACAACAACATTTATACCTAAGGCTTTTCCATGAATCATCATAGAGGAGCACCTCAACTTCTCATCACAGCCAATCAGTTATGTCTATGAGAGAAGCAAGAGAAATCCTACTTCAATGTTCAGTTTGGACTTTAATTTAAAATCAGATTCTGCGTACCTTGATTTATCAAGCTCCTTTTGGAAAAAATCATAAGCAAAACTCTGGTTCCAAAGTGGCTAATGGCAGCACTCTGACTTCCTCTAGCGAAAGCAGAATTTAATTACCGAAGGTCAAGAGTAGATGATTGGTTAACTTGATAGTAAGATGTAACTCCTGTTTTACTAAAGAAAAAAAGTAGTTCAAATATACCGGTTTTTGCTGTGAAGAAAATTCAGAGTATTGCTCCTAATTGATATACTTAGTGGCATGCAATTGTGGCAAATAATCTTTTCTTAGACCACAGTCAAATCCAAATCTAATCCATAGCTGAAACAATGGCCTCCAACCTTGGTCATGAAGACACACTGTAGCCATTAAAACTCTGAATAGTAAGGCATCATTGCAACCTACATTTCTCAATTCAGCATCTCAGAGAAGGGATACAAAAGCAGCAGAGACAAATAAGTACATTTTCAATGATTTTTACAAAATTCAGTGATTGACCAACATTCAAGTTCCATCATTGTAGACAACATCATACACCAACAACTAAATTCTACATCTTTTTTTCCTGTCAAAAACAGGGTGATGACATAACTATGTTTCACCCTGGTGTGAAAACATGACAAATGGCAGAAATCAATTATCACAGAGAAAGATGCTTTGTTTTAATATAATCAAGTTCTTCTCTTAAACAACGGACACATCAGTGCATCTGACAAGATTTCTTCATTCCAAATTTCTGCACCTCAAGTTTCCCTACAAAATGCTTGCATTTCTTCATCTAGCTTGAAACTGATTTTCTAAATTTAATGCAGGCCTGCATAAGCTTTGGGAACAACTCAAGGTGTGGATCTAAAATTTACAGTTGTAGTTCAGGAATGATTCTGCTGATCATTCCCACTTACGCTACTTAAATCTCAAACCACATGTAAACCAGTATATTTTCCAGCACATCATTTAATTTGCTCTAACTACTAATGGGTATTCAATCCATGATAAATATGATTCAGGAAAGTAAAAGCATGGCTCATATTCTGCTACTTCCACCATGAAACTTTTAACTTTATGAAATAGACCGGAGCAACTAAACACATCAACAGGAAAACGCATCCTTAAAGAAGCTTTTCTCAAGTGCAGTTTGATATCTATGATGAAATAAAGCAAGAAAACAAGCCCAGGAGGTTGAGCAGAGATCAACAAGAAAGGCAGCCACAAACTCAGATGCTACTTCTGCTGAATTCTGCAGATTTTTTTTCATTCACCATCTGGAGTCTACTGCTGCCAAGTACATCTTGTCGCCACTGGTACTGAAACCCTTGCTGAGGTATAACCTAAAGATAACAAAGGTCTATAGAATGCCACTTATCTTATTATCTTATTATCTTACATTAATCCAATCTAGAGAAGACAGCAAATAGCTTCCATATACATTAAGTACAGCCTGTATTTTAAAATCTGGGAGAAGCTTTTAAAAAATGCAGTATAGTACTTTTGTTGGTGGTGCTTTATACTTTTGTTTTTTCATTTTTGTTCTCCTTTCAATTGTAACATATTTACATTATTGATATACAGCTTTGGTGTGTGGTCGTATACTGATTGCAGACGGTTTCAACTATAAATGCAAATAAAACAGCACAGGCAAATTATATGATAGTGCCTATAGTCTGTTTTCTTCTGCTGTTTCATTTAAGTCTGCACAAACACAAATCTGTATGAACTGAGTCAATCATCAAAAGAAACTAAAATATAATTTATGCAGTCAGACTGTTCCAGTAATTGTAATTCTACTGAATTCAGAATCACGTTGGTAAAAATCTTAAGACTTCTCAAGCATGATCACTATCAAAACAATTTAGATATCACAGTCAGAGAAGACAGTAAAAGACTGGTATTTGAGCCTTAAAACACCATTTGAGGCTAAACAGATGCAAAGAATACTATTCTGTTTTAATCAAGTGTTTATTACTTTAAAATAGCATAATGCTACTTGCTGAGAGAAGAATATGAGCTGTGACTCAAAACAGGGATATGTGACTAGAAGAGATATCCAGGCTGATGAAGTCCAGTCCCTTGGCTTTCACTGGGCGGTAACATTACTCACTCAGTGAGGTCACTGATATTATCATCCTTTTAACGCCAGACCCTGGATTTATCAAAGAACAGCCAGAAAAGAGTAGAATGAACATTCACACACATGCTAAGGAATTTTCGACTGAAAGTGGAAAGTCATATCTACACAAGAATGTAGTTAGTAAGTAAATATATAAAATGGTCTGGGCAGCAGGAAATGGGCCATGTGCATTTACTCCCTTTAAGGGCATACATACTAGGATTTAGACAGCAACGGCTAGCTAGTTTCTACTAAGAATCAAGATCACTTCTCCAGTGTTATCTTAAACTGCAATGCACAGTATTATGGAAAGGAATAGACACAACCTGCTTATACATAATTTGGTATAGACTCTGTTATTCACCAACGTAATGTAATTTATAATGAAATACCAGTAGGGTATCTGTTTTAGCAGGGTGGTTGAACTTTATGATCACTTGAGGTCCCTTCCAACCCCTGCAATTCTGTGATTCTGTGACCAAACTGAGCAGAACCAGGCAGAGATACTGACATTAACAAGGGTATTATTATAGCTGTTTTACACCGCACATTTTCAGTGTAGATCAGCAGAAACAAGCATCAGTTCATGTATAACAGGATGGAACTGAGAACGTTAATGAAGACCCCGATACGCTGCTCAGCTTTTTATACTTCTCTACGGTTTTTGCGGTATCACAGCAAAATATGTCTGTTTCTTATTTTATTATTTATATTATATATTTTTTATATTTTTTTATTATTTTTATTTATGACTCAGAAAAAGCATTCATGAAACAAAATTACAGAAAAATGTTTCTAACTTCTAATTGATTAGATCCTTTTTAACTATGAAATGTCAAGGCTTTTGCTTTAAAAAGTATTTAAGTACAGTTGTTTTTCTTTCCTTCTATACTCATATATTTCCTTAAGTTCAGTAAATGTGTGCAAACCATTTCCATAATCAGTGAAAGTACAGAAAGTGTACGCATATGTAGTGTGATGTATCTTTTTTTTTATAAGAAACAAAACCTGCTGTTTCTGTTTAATTTGAAGTTATCAGAGAAGAAAAATGGAGGAATTGAGGAAAACAACAACAACAAAATATTAAAATAAAACAAATAAAATGGTTATAAATAATACTACATAAACATATTCTGTTTAGTTACGTATCTGAATTACATCCAACTATTCTGTAAACCAACTGAATTCCAAAACTATTCAACAATTAAGAACTATCAAGGAACACTAATGGTAGCAGGTATCACAAAATCTACAAATGTATGCAACACCTACTTACTGCTGAGTTGAAATTCAGTCCCTATAAAAATAATTCTGCCTAATTGATGAATATGAAAGGAAGTCATGGTAAGTGTATTTACCTATCAACAACAGGTGAATTCAGCATAAAGCTCACCAGTGAGACACACACATACACATGAACAATACACTGGAAAATACTTAACCGCTCACCAGAACTAGCAGAGAAATTTGTATTTGAGAAATACAAAGGAAGATTTTACATAAGAATTGTTCATCTACCCGCTCTGAGTGCTCTCCACACCTGAATGGCAGCTGCATGGCCAAGGAAAGAACAGCACTGAGCTTAAATATTTGGCATTCAAATTCCACATACAGGTTAGTCAATCATGCTGGATATTTTCTTGCACTCTACTTTGAGGAAAGAGCAGTGTGTTCTTTTAGAACCTTCACAGCTGTCTTTTTCTGTCTTAATTTTCATAAAAGAAAAGAAAGGGAGAAAAAGTAGACTAAAGCATGACCGCACAATTTTCATTTCATCCTCTGTATCTACCTAGAAAAGTCTGTAAGAGAAGACGACAGCAATAATGCTTTTGTAGTGTTTTTGATTCTAGACTGAACATAACAAATCTATCAGCTTGTTATTTGCTCTGCAATTAAATATATAAACCCAGTAACTGCATGCCGAACTCTTCCAGGACACAAATGCTAAACCTCAGAAAATGAACTTCCTCCTGTTATGAACTTAAGAAAAGTCACAAAATCACTGCTTAGGATTCCTCACAGCTCGTCATAGATCAAATTCTTCTCCTTGCAACTACTGATATGATGTTTTATAGAAAATGGAAATACAGTTCCCTCACCAGAATTCTTCTAGCCAATAACCAGCTAAGTTCTCATAAAAATAATATTAATACTACTATTTGAAAATTCAAAACTGTTTTGAAAACAAAACAAAAGAAATGCAGCTTTCCAAGCTTCCTTGTGCTTAATTAAAATCCGATGCCTTTTCATTTAAAACAAACAAAATTCTCTTTCAATCATTCTATCCTTTTGTGACAGTGGATATTTCTACCTGTGTCATTTTCTATAGCTGTGCATAATTCCTTAGTTTAGGAGATTCCAGTGCTTAGATGTTTCCCCTGATTTCTGCCAGTAATCAGCTCAAAATATAATTGATTTTAATTATGTTTAATTGCTTTCATATTATGTAGCTGTTGCTGAAGAATTTGGATGCTAAACAGATTTAGCATTTAAAATTAACTTTTGGATTGACTATATATTAGGAAGAATCAAATTTGGAAATATCACTCATTTCTAGCTTTTCTCTTTTTCTCTTTTTATATATTCTTAAAGATTCATTTACTTCCGTTTCTAATTTGCAGATGTAGTTCTGACTCAAATACTTGTAGATATTTGGTGGCTTCAAACAGGATACCAAATATGAGGGTTTTTTTTTTTTTTATATAATGAACTCATTATCTAAAAACAAAGAAAAATACTGTACCAGTATAATAACCTTTTGTGGCACAAAATATAATAGGGAGAACTTTATTAACATTTTAATAACCTTTAAAATACTTTGAATAACATTTATTAACAATTCCTGTTGGAAAGTAGAAAGTATACTAAAGAGTAAAGGAATATCATCCTCACAATTTGAAATACAGTTGTTATCAAGAAAAATGCTATATCAGTTACTACTGAAAACTGAAACCAATATACAAAAAAATCGGACTGTGAAGACAATTTGGGAGGTATTGTGAGACTTCTTGTCCATGTATATCACTGTTTTACTTTCTCTTCTAGCTCTGCAAATTTCTTCTGCGCTGTCCAACATCTCCCTCTTGTCTCTACAGACATTCTTGCTTTTCTACTCATCGTTACATTTCATTCCCTCTCCTTGTGGTCCATATTGTTCCTACCAGATGGTTCCTTTAAATATAGACAGGAAAGAGGTATCCTACTCATTCCAGGAAGGAGAAAGTCCAGAAGAAAGGAGAGACAAAGATTGCCCTTGAGACTGACTGGAGGACATAGAAGAAGCAGTCCCTGCTTTTATTAGGTGAAATAGATTATAGGAAGGTTAGGTCTCCCCAGAATATGCAAATATACACATTTGAGTGTCACCCCTATACCTCAGCAGCAAAAAAGGTAAGTGAATGTAGTGAGAGGAACTGGAACAGGTTGCCCAGAGAAGTTGTGGATGCCCCATTCCTTGAAGTGCTCAAACAACTTTGAATGGAGTCCTCGGCAGCTTGATCTGGTGAGGGACAATCACACTAATGGCGTGGGGATTAAAACTAGATGAACTTTGAGGTCCCTTCCAACCCAAGACAGTCTCTCACTCCATGATTTACTCTGATGACAATGACATAGAAAAAGAAAATCCTGTTAATTAGCACTATTTGTAAGAAAATACTACCATAATGTTTTCATAAGGTTTAGAGGTATGGTTTGATCAAAACCTGGAGTCTATGTCAAATCTCTCCAGGATCTTTCTTCCTCACTCCAAGGGGAAAACTGATTTGGCAAATTCCTCTACCCACATAAAGTGTCCTAAATTATTCTGTCTCTGCTTATGTTTTGTGATTTAGATGTTTCTAACAAACAAGACATTCATAAATGTAAACTAAATTAATAATAATCTGTGCAGCTGCAATGGAAATGAGTGGAAAAGAAGCATGCAGCAACATGGCAAATCTTCCAGTATGCACCGCACCTCTCACTTTTCCTTACATTCCAGCTTCCCCTTCTCCCAGTGTATTGATTTCTATGTTACTACTCTTCCACACACAGTACACTGTAAAGACAACAATTATTACAGCTAACATCTCACTTAACTGATGCAAAGTTTTTACTACAAATATCTGAGATCTGGCACATGAAATAGAAATTAATTTCTCTAGCAGTCAATGTGTGACACTCTTACTAGTTTTATCCTGAAATTGTATTTTTATCTGCAACAGTATTTTTAAAGATGATCTCAGCAGATAACAATCAAATTTTAAAATGTTTGCAGCTTCATACAGATGAATATGCTCTGTCTCCATGTAAAACAACTTTAGCTTATATTATCAAATGTTTGTCCTGCACAATCGGTAAAGCATTAGTGATTTATTTTATAATCAGAAATTCCTGTTCTAACTTTAATCTTACTAAAATACTAACAAAAAAATCAACACTGATAATACTGAATGGAAACAAATATTTATCTGAAATGGAAATCATCTGCAAAAATAGTTAAAGAAATTAGGCACAGTTACTTGCATTGCCAACAGCAAGAGTCTTAGTTTGCTAAAGCACTTTACTAATTCATATTCCTAAAATATTGAGTTACTTTTTAAGGCATACTTTCTCCTTTGATTTAGTCATATCTAATATATTGCATGTTGTTTTTCTTCTAAATATATACTAAGATACTACCTAAATAAGTGACAATAGCTTCAATTTCAACTAATAATTAATAAATATTAAAAGCATATCAGTTGAATTTACTGTTTTATTTATGTAACTTACTGTATTCTCATTTCAGGAGATCGAGAGACTTTCATTTCCCAGAATTTCTTTGTATTATTAATACAATGTATGAATCATTTGACCTCCTATATACTTCCTTAGTGTATGGGCTATATCATTTAATATGTCTATCACTCTAAAGATTTACTGTACTCATAGCTTAACTAATCATTGAACTGATGTAGGAGGACATTTAGAGGCTGCTAATTTGCTGTGTTTCTGGTAATTCATTCAAAATCATGTGCATCCATGGTCCACTGTGTTATTCTCCTCAATCTCAGTTTAAAATGTAATACAAAGGGGCTTCCCTGAGGCTATTTTATTAATTCAAGAGTTACTAAGCAGCACACAGGCATTAATAATTAACATATTACTGTACTTCTCATTTACTTGTAATCTATTCCTCAAACCCCAGTTCCTGCAGAGGGGAATTTAAATGTAACTCATTAAAATGTCAAAAGCTAACAGTAAGCACAATATGTTCCCTGGCAAAAACAAACAGTGTTCTGTCTGTTGAGAGACTTAAGATTAAATCTATTTTAATATTTTGAATTTGTGTTAAATTCATTCATAGCAACAACTATATTAAGTGTTCCAACTGAAGGATAAAATGGACAAAAAAGGAATTTTTTAAAAAACACATTTGACCAAAGCAACTGATTCTACAATCAAAAGACTGGTTCTCTAAATTATACTATTTATTTATTTACCTTAGCACAGATTTTGTATTTTGTATATGGTCTTCCATAGTACCCTAGTAGCCAAAATAAGGCCATGTGGACTGTATGAGGAAACATGACTGTATGAGTGAACTGGATGAGTGAATGTATGAGCGAACTCTGCATCAAGGTCAGCACGATAGCACTCTCTCTCTATTCTTAGGGAGAGGCCTGTCCCATACATCCCGTACCCCCGCAAGACGCCTACTACAACAATCCAAATGATCATTATCACAGGAACAATCCGGGAGAAAACAAAGAAAAGTGAGAGAAAGATGCTAACAAGCAACATCATATGACAAAAGAGAACTTTTTTTTTTTTAAACTCAAAATCAAAATATCTCAAGCTTTCTGTCTGACAGACATTGCACTGAAAACTTACATTCTGCTTTTATTCACATCGTAATAGCATGAGATTGTGTGCTTACTAAAATACATGGTTTACTTCTATGGTTGCAATTATTTTCACAGATTATAATTCTCTCACAGTCAAGATTATCTAAAAGGCTCATAACCAACACAGTACAATGGACTAAGCAAATTCAATCCACTGAGCCCAAACATTGGAGTCACTGTTGCTAATGAGTCATAGAATCACAGGACAGTTTAGGTTGAAAGGGACCTCAAAAGCTATCTAGTTCTACCCTTCCTGTTGTGGACAGGGACATCTACCACTAGATCAGACTGTCCAGGGCCTTGAATGCTTCACGGGATGGGGCAACAATTTCCCGGGGTAACCTGTTACTCTGCCTCACTGCTCTCATAATCTAGAGTTTTTTTCCTTACCTAAATCTGTCTTCCTTAAGTTTAAGACCACTAGTGTTTCTCCAGTTAACAGAATCATGAAATGACCCAGAAAAAGAGATGTAGAAAGGGGTTCTAAACTTGTTCCTTCCTTAAGTACACACTGCATTAATGCACTGCAGAGTTGTGCAGACAGACAATTAATTAATGCAGTATATACAAGCCTACTAATTTATTACTTCAGATGCATCAAAATGTGTTTGAGTGTATACTAAGCAGTGGTATATACAAAAAGATAGGTAAATTGTCATATACTTATTACATGCAGAATCATGGGTTGGAAGGGTCCTCTCTGCAGACCATCTAGTCCAACCATCTCCCGCTAAAACAGATTCCTTACAGAAGGCTTTACCAATTTATTCCTTGTACATAATTTTCAATCTACTAAGTAGAAAATAAATACTTCTGAAAGGAAAATGCCAACTAGAATTGCCACTGAACTTTTCAGTGAAAAATAACTTTTTCAAACCTGAATAAAAATAATAATTTTAAAAGATATGAAAGAGGACACCTTATCTAGATGGATTTTACATCCTGCTAAATTAATATTTATGAGTACTTTGTAAATGTTCAGAAAAAAACTCAAGGATGTTCATAAAGAAAGTCCATGAAGAGCTCACACAAAGGTTAATACACTTGAAAAATGTCAGTGCCCTGTAAGTTACAAAAAAGCTTCATACGTTTTAAACTATATTTTAAATCTTTATTTCATGTCACAGTTGAAATTTAACTGGAGAAATCATCAATCAAAGTAAAGAAAAATAAGTAATAAGTAATACTCCAGTGCACAGCAGATATTCACCAAGTGAATGACATTTAATACTTTCCAATCATCTGACGTTTAGACAGAGCATGCAACTCTAGCTACAAATTCTGTTCATTCACATATGCTGTTAAATTTTAGGAATTTTAAGTGCAGTTTTCTTTAATCTGTCAAACAGTCAGCACTGGAAATGTTAGATATTTTTGCATCAAAAAAAGTAATCGAACAGCACTGTAAAAAAAAAAGGACAGTGTTCTCCTTAAGACATTTATTATTTTATCACAACTTGCATCACTATTTATGACTGTTTAATTAGGAGTAAATTTTCTTCCATTATTAGATAATTGCTACAGATTGCATACACTGCAAAACCACTACAGTAAAATCATTAAAACCCATAACTCTAGAATCTTTGATTATTCGATTTCCTTTTCTCCAGTTATTCAAAAATTTTAAGGTCAGAACTTAACATCATTTTAAGTATTTAAAGCAAAGCACTCATTGGGCTTAATAAAAAAATTTCAATTAAAACAATTAGCTTAAAGTCCCTATCTTTTCATCTTCCAACTTCACTTATGCTGTTGAGCTTAATTCTTCTGAATCCTAACATGTAAGCTGAAATAATTCCATGCAGTAAATTTCTAATGCCACAAAATTCAGAACACACTCTTTAATTCAGCATGGATTTTTGCAAACCTTCCAGAAAGCGCAAAAACACAGTTCTATAAAACTACATCAAGGTAACACTAAGCTAATACTTAGCTATATATTAGCTAATTAAGTAAGAATTTGTAAAATGAAGTAGTACATTTTGTTTCTAGAACCTATATGGAAAGTAACATGAATGTTTAGTTCATGCATAACACTTAGTTCTTTTTCAAGCAACATATTTCATACTTCTCCTATACAAATATCTAGCAAAAATGAGTAGTGCAACACCTATATGATATATATTGAACTGCTTAAAGATTTGGCACAATTAGAACTCTCAGAAACTGTCTTATGTATCATCCACTGAAAATATTACACTGTATCTCACTAATACCTTATGTCATTGGTATATTTCATCATTTGCAATTACCTTCCCATATGAACAGGTTGCCCAAGTAGGTTGTGGATGCCCCTTTCCCTGGAGGCATTAAAGGACAGGCTGGATCTGGCTCTCTCTGGGCAGTCTGGTCTAGTGACTGGCGACCCTGCACATAACAGGGGGGTTGAAACTAGCCAATCAATATAATCCTTTTCAACTCAGGCCATTCTGTAACACCAAACTGATTCAATATTATTGTACTATTTTTCAAAACATCTTAGAATTCCTTGCAGTAGGCCTGTCCTACCTAGTTTTAACTGCTATGCAGTTACTGCAAGAGTTCTTTAAGTCTCTACTACTTTGTTTTTAAAGTAGATAATAAAGACTACTTAACATCTTTTCAGATAAAGTGAGATAATTGGAGAGTCAGTGCATTTTATATTCCCATATTTGTCTACAATAAAAAGTTATCACTTCTTTTACAAGGAGAATCCTACAGTCACTGAATTCACAGCAGTTGCTACTAAGTTTCTATGGAACAGATTCTTGTTGCGATTTAATATAATGAGAACTCTTTAACGTACTTTAGAGAAGGTGATGTAACTAATGAAAATTATGGTGCTCAATTCTGTCATTTTAAATATGCACTTGATCCTTATTAAATTTCAAATTATATAGCTTAATCTGAATTACAGGAAATGTGTACTGAAGATTCTGAGTTTTATAAAAATGACAAGGGAGATGAATAAAAGCTGAGCCCATAGTCTTTTTTGTAAAACTTGTATTAAGTTGACAATAGCTTCTTTGAATTTAATTTTTTAAATTGTATATCCTTTAAACAAAGGCATAAATTGCCTGTTACACAAGCACTGACTGTAATTATGAGATTGTTTCACTGTGGTGGCCATAGACAAACTCTACAACTGATCCAGAATTCTTAATTTTACTTAAACTGGGGGAGCACCAAAACTCCAGTCAAGGTCTCTGTCAGACTCTACAGAAGAAAACAGTTCACTTGTAACTTCATAAATTATCAAGTCCAATTGCCTGACTAGTTCACAACTAACACAAAGTTAGTTCAGCAGCTAACAAGAGAAAATAGTTTCCCAACAAATATTTAGTACACATAAAAAAAAAAAATACAACTGTATTGCTTTTTTAAAAAATGATTATTAGAAATGAAACAGGCAACCATGAAATCAGTCACCTTTGATACAAAATCAAAACTGAAGAGTAATTAGCCTTCTGTGTTATCCTATTCTACTTACTGCCTTAGATTTTATATAAAACAGTATAGTTGCTATAATTTGTCTCCCTTTTTATTGCCTAATAAGCTTTTCCTTTTCTAAATCTCTCAATGTAAATAAAATAGTTATCTATACATATTCGTCTCAAGAAAAGTAAAAAAAAAAAAAAAAGGTGGGAGCAAAAAGTTGACTGACTCCCTTGAAAAAAGTAACAATCACTTACTAAAAACAACATTTTTCCAATTTAGAACAAATGTTTCTGTGACTCTAATGCATTCCTACAGATTATTTCAAGCAAAACAGTCAAATAAGTCTATTAGGTTTATCCTATTCAGACTGTGTTATAATCTGTTGCGTAATCTTTTCTCTCTTTGCTTAGTACATTTTACTTATTCTGAAAATACTTTCAAACAAATGTGTTTGACTCACCTGTAATGTATGCTCTACAGATTATTTCTCAAATAATAAAAAACCTATTATAACATGAGTTCTATCACTGTTATTATTACAGTTATTCATGTGAAAATGTGCCTACAGTTGTGATATTACAATTTCTGGTGTGTTTAATTCATTTGCAATTTCTCATAATCACCTTTAGTTTTACTGAAATGAAATTGAAAACATCATCTACCTACTAATTAATCTTTCATATGACAAATATAGTATATACAGAGTAGCAGCTTTTCATTGAATGTTGACTGACAACTTGAGATTCATAAATGTTTAGGTCTACTCTCCTTAAGAAAATACATAGTAAGTCAGCAAAAAAGGCAGAGAGAAGCTATAAAAAAGTAGAAGCTTATGATGTATTGTTAAAAAATAAAACCTCATCCGAGAAATCACTCTCTGAATTCTCTACCCATGTTGAAATTCTATCAATCTGCTTTTCAAGAAATCAATCCAAGAAATAACCACCTCTTGTGATTTGGCCAGGAAGACATCTGAGACAGTGGTGCTGGAATAACAAAACCTTGTTATGCCACCTCACCTTTCTGCCCTAAACTTCTGATTTTGAGGTAGCTCACCAACGTTATTTCAGTTCTTATATTCTTGTGGAAAAATGTGTAGTGGATCCAAACCCAGGCATGACTTCTTTTTTTGTAGTAGTTCCCACTAATTTCTGGTATCCTGTAACCTGTGTCTTGCTTATGATTGACTTTTGTGCTAAGTGAGGCATGAGTTGTGACAGGAGTTTTCCCATCTTCTTTAAGCATATCGAAACATTCTCTACATTCTCTACATTCTCAAAGATGTTGCAAACCTATTAAAAAAACAACCATCACTGAAACCTTTACTTGAAATATTTATATGATCCCTTTATTTTTACAGAACCTTTGTTGTGACCATTCCTTTGAAGTGGACTTCCAGTTCCACAGCTACAGAAAAATAGATTCCATGTAATATATAAGAATCTCTTTCCCCCCCAAAGGAATCAGTATTGCAAATATGGACTTAACAAGCACACACTTTAACTATGAAAACAAAATATTTCTGTCACTTTATAAATTAAAGACTCGCTCTATTTCACAGATTTTCTCTGCTTACTTAAGCCACGATCGGCTCAGGCAAAAAGCCCAAGCAAAATATTTTCCACAGGAAAAAAAAAAAAAGAACAACATTGCTTTGGACTATTTACATACTGTCATTCACATGGGAACAACAAAAAAATTAGAAGGTAATGCTGCTGGCCTAAAGCTTCAACTACTACCTCATTTGCTTCTCAAAAGTTCCTGTTCTCCTGCTGGCCTGCTTTCTGGCTCGTCTTGTATCCAAAGGTTGCTGCTCTGGATAACTAGATTGGCATCCCAAGAGATCTTTTCATCTAGCTCATAATGTTAACTAGAACGTCACTGCAACAAACACAGTTTTGCTGGCAACTCCTGCTGTTTCTTTTCTGTGATGCTTTATAGCATAATAAATACTGGATGCCCTTGAATAACATAATGCACTGTATGAATAAATCACTGTTTTAAGAGAAGTCTGGGATTGTAGCAGTTATTCTGCCACACAAATGACTTTCTCTATTTCATCATCATCTACCAGCATAGACAAGTTCTTCCCTTAGAGAGGGAAACTGAGAATATACTGAAAGATTTTTTTTTTTCCTTAAGTAAATGGATCCTATATAGAATTGTCCAGCATTAATGTTCATTATTTTGGTTTCTTTTTTGCCAGTAACTTTTAACGGAATTTGTAATAACTGCTAATATTTGATTATATTCTGTGCTACCTATTCTATATTATATCTTTGTTTTGTTGTTTTTTTTTCCCCAACCACAATGGCAAATTAATAAATATAAATATCTTTTTTTCAAGTGATAACTATGTCTGTGGTATGTTTACTGCACAGTATGTCTACCCTCTTAAAAATTGTAGAAATTCTGGCAGAAGATTTAAGCAGTATAAATAAACAACTGTTTCATGCCATTTCTATTGGAAAGAAAAACTGCTATCCCAGAGTACTGTCATCAAATATAATCATACTGCCCATGTTAAGGTACGTTGCCCAAATGAACAAGACTTTGGTACTTCGCAGGAGTAGTCTGTGATGATCAGCAACACAGAGGGGGCTATTTAACCTCTGTTTCATTCGCCTACCACTACACAAATTACATGGTTTTTCTATGCATGCTATTTTCCCCTTTTCCTCAATATTTTTTTCTGACAACTCAAGATCCAAAAGTGTTAGATTTCATGAAGGAAGGGACTAGAGCCAATTTTTTCTGCTTTTTTTACTTCGCTGTGGGATATCTAAATCCCATCTCTAACTACAACTTCTTAAGACAATGCCATTGCCTTTCCCTCAAAATT
Organism: Gallus gallus; assembly: GCF_016699485.2. Classification (NCBI taxonomy): domain Eukaryota; kingdom Metazoa; phylum Chordata; class Aves; order Galliformes; family Phasianidae; genus Gallus; species Gallus gallus. The sequence continues at coordinate 63,596,757 of NC_052535.1, read as the reverse complement.
TCTGAACCTACTGACTGGTAACATGAAGACCACTAGGGAAGCACTACCATAGGTTTGCCCTGTTTTTCATTATTTCCATGCACACTCATGCACTATTTGCTGTTGTCAGAAAGAATATGTTGCATTTTTGTCTTACAAAAAATGTGATAAATACAGAATCAAGGAATGAACAGGGCTTTTGAACCATTCTCTACTGTCTTAAATCTCTTCCTCCATATCTGTAGCAAAAGTGCATATGGTAAAGTAGCTACAGACAAATGCCTCATAACTACCAGATCCTAAAACACACAAGGCTTTATTGAATAATCATATTTAAAAAGTTATATGTTAAAAACCAGTATGTAAATCATTTGGACAGAGAAAATGATTATTCATTTTCTAAATGAAAATTGGATCTTCACTTGGATGAATCATTATTTTTCTTATGCAATAAAAATAATTAACTCTAGCAATTTATTTCATTATATCCCTTCCTAAAACATGCATTACAATTTGTTTGGTTGAAATGAATTCTCCATGATAAAATTAAGTTGCAAAAATAGTTTCTACACTGAACAATCAAATAAAGAGAATGGTAAGTTACTACAGATTATACAACATATCTTAAAACCAGCAAAATTATACATCACTTGGTAGTTCAGGTGTTCTCAACTGACCCTTAGATTTTATTTCAAACCTGTGATGACCTGAGACATGCTAAAATGCCAGACACACACCTGATTTGAGCCATCAACTTGTGTGTCTTCTGTTCCTGCTGACATAAACAAAACAGAAACCCTCTGACCTCGTAGAATGCCAGAGCTCATCTTCCATAAGAAAATCAGGTGTCTCATATTGATCAACCTCTGTTCCTAAATTCACATAAATGTTTCTCAGGAAAACATAGGACAGTCAGCTTCAATAATTTTGTGCTACTCCATCAACCTCTGTTTTGTCTCACCAATTATTCTACATCCATTTAATAAGCCGCAGATCAAGGTCTAGAAACTGCCAACTTCATTTAGATTGAAGAGATCATTTTCTTTTCTCTTTCCCTTTTCTCCTAAGTTTGCTCATTTCCAAGACTCAGATTGCATTCTCCTCTCTTTTGTTCCACATTGCTATGAGCCTGAATCCAATCCTTCTTAAAGACCTTTTTCTTTTGGTACTGTAATTTTTATAATATCATAGTAAAGTTTAGTGACAGTTTTATTATGAGTAATAAATATTTCTAAAATCATTCAGGCATCCAGCAATTGTTTTTACTTTATGTCACCATCACATTATGAAAGATCATAATGGTTAGAGCCCAAATGCATTTCTAAATTAATATAAAATTTATAGCCTTCCATTAATTGGGCAAAGTAATGAAGGATCAACTAATGAATGGTTTCTATATATTTCATGCACTTCTAGCATACTTAAAGATTTCAATACATTTATAAACCCACAAATCATTTAAAAATGAATGCACTGAATACTTGATGTTTCCCTGCTAATGCATGTATACAAACCTCTATAGAAGCATTATAAAACTCATAGAAATAACTCATTACTAGTATGTTAGAATTTATCTGCTAGAGACATGGAAGGTAATCATACCTGATAAGAATGTATTTCTTCTAGGAGTGGCTCTCAGAGACATTTTAAACAAGATGCTACTGTCAATGAAATACAATAAAGTGTATTCAGTAAAATTGTGTGAAAAAATGCCAGAACCACTACAAAAAAAATACTTCTACATTTATCTCTGATGTCAATAAGATTATGAACAATCACTAGAGAGCTCTTGAAATAAAAGGAAATATAGCTGTATGTACTGCCTTCCCATTAACGTAGTCTCTTTTGCCTTTTCATTCCCTTTTCCTTATTTTCTAAAACTTCCAATTAAGAAAAGCTTGTTTCCATGAAGTTTATTAACATCAGAAAAGCTTGTTAATTTAGTGTTCATTTTTTTCAAAGGCAGAGTAGGGCTAAAAATTGGGACAAAATCCATGAAATATCACCAAAAATCAAGTGCTTCCTGAAAGCCAAAAGCTGCTTGTTAGCAATATTGAAATTAAGGACTTCATTGTTCAATAATCAACCTTCTTAAAAAAAAAAAAAAGTTTCTACTTTACAACTCAAAGGACATTCTCTTCTTACTCAAACAGCATGAATAAGAAGAATGTGCTTGAGAGTTAAACAAACCTCTTCCTCAAATTAAATCATATTCCTTCACTGCAATCAAACCATCTTGCACTCATTCTCTCTAATACCAAGTACATACTCTAAAATTCTGGTAACTTATTCTTGTGTATTTCATTATCTAGTTTTAACATAATTGGAAAACTCGTGTAAATATTTAAATTTTGAAATAATAAATCAATTACATTGATAGGCATATGCAAAAGGTGCTAAAAACCAAGCTGCAATTATCACAGTCCTTCTCCAACTATTTCCTCAGAATACTAGAATACTTCTCAGTATATCATATCTTCTAGGCTTGTCACCATTTTAGTTTAAATAGTCTTAAAAATATCTTGTTCTGCATTCCAAGATACATTGCTGCCTGGCACTATTACATATTAGCAAATAGAAATGGCTTTATTTTTCTCATTTCAACTTCTCAATCTCACAGTTTTTATATTAGGTTAGTACTTTCTTCTCTTGCAAACAACAGATAGATTCTAAAACACATCCAGAAAAAGAAAGACTGTCTATGATTCCATGTATGTTGATGCACACATACACATATAGACGTATACATTTCATATACATGAAAACATAGAAGCAGTCACATACACAGAGGTTATAAACCATAAAATAAAAGCCCATCATTACTTTAAAAAGACAGAGAGGTATTTGAATTGTACTTTTATCTCCCCAACCTGTTGTAATAAATAGTGATCAAGAACAAAAAAAGTAAATTTTCTAAAAAAAAAGATAAATCAAAGCGCTTGTCCAGTGACCTCTTCTGTGCAGATTTTATAGAGGGATGGCAGAAACAAAATATGCACTGAAATTAACTAGGCAGATGGATATTTTTAAAATATTTTGTCTTCTTATAGTAATTTGAAAAGTGAAGCATCCACCCTTCCCCCCCCTTTTTTTTTGTGTGTGAATTTAAAAAAAAAGTACTTGCAAAAGAACATCTATAAAACTTTGTATGACAAGTCTGCAAAACGTCTTGCCTAATGTACCATTCAGAAACTAAAGGCAAAAAGTATGAATCATGTTTTCTTGTCCAGAGACACTGTAGATTTTGATGTATCTTCAGAAATTATGCAGTCAATACAAACAGAATTACATTTGTAAATTTGAGGTGAAAAAACCCTTAAAATTAATGCTATGAATATACCCTAAATAGATCCATACACTGTTACCCCCAAAAATGGTACTTTCATCATTTTCTCAGAACTTCTGTTTGCAATATGTTCAGCTTCATCGACATATTGATAAGGTATAATGTATAAGCAAAGTAAACAAAGTATACTTTTTTAAATAGTGGAGAGCTTTCATTTTGGGATCCAAATCTAAGAGTTGGAAAGGTATGCCATTTTAGATTTGCTCTGCATGACTTAATACTACCACTCACCGCATCATTCAACTTTCCTCCTTAAAAGATTCCAAAAAATTTCTAATTTGATACCAAGTTAGAGACTGAGACTAGAACAATATTCTTGCCAAAATTTGAACCTTAAATTATTAATTTTGCTGCATACTGCAGTGTACTGTAACATACAGTACAAGCCATTGCTTTATCAACATGGTGTCTAAGCTAAGAACCACTTGCTCAGTAGCGCTTTTGTTAAAAAACAAAAACAATAACAACATGAACAAAAACAACGTAGATCTCACTGTAGGTGAGACAAAATTTCTACCTAGTGCATTATTCCATTTCTGACATCAGCGAACAGAAGATAGTCAAACAGAAGAATAGGTTCTTCCAAAAGTGGTATTTTTGATAAATCCCTCATCCTTCATTGATTTTAACTTATTCTGTTTTTGCCTTACAAAGGCTTTTGGTAAATTCTTCTATGCATTGTACAGTAACTCCTTAAGCTTTTAGCATCCACATCATATCGTAAAGTGCTCCATATGTTAACCACAGATACTGTCAGCTTAAGAATTTTTCTTCAATTTCTTACTTCTCTGTAGCACTTGAATCAGACCACCAGCTTTTTCCTTGTGCAGGTTAAATGTCCATCTCTGCAGTTGATGTTCAGCCTGCCTCTCCACCCTATGGACACCTTCTACAATAGTTTTCTGGACTTCCGCTGTTATTACTACCTGGAATCGATACACTGGCAGTGAAAAAAAAAACTGGAAACTGGAAGATTCTTGTCACCCACACACAGATTTAATACATTTGCACTTTGTACTACTCCACCTTCAAAAGAATGAGTACTGTTACAAACATGCTTCAGGAGATGCTGTTTGCAAACTGCTCTTCAGCATCCTTTATAGCATAGTACTTGTTTGTATGTCTATTATTTACCAAGGCCTACCCAGGCCTTGCACATAGTACAGATAAAATCTTGTTGTCATGTTCCTAATGCTCAAAAACTACTTAATTCACATATAATATCACTGAGTAGATGTTTTTCCAAGAATAACAAGCAAAAAAATCTCTACAGGATGGTGTTTTTAAAACAGCATACATATTATCAAGATTGATTTACAATTTTTGTAAACCAAGACATTAACTGCTAACTTGACAATTGATGTTTTTAGATTGTATGTATAAGAGAAAAACAGACAAAAAAAAAAAAAAGACACCAAGACATACAAGAGCATACAAAATTAAATTTAGAAGTACTTGGAAGTGTGAATACGTTTCCTGAAATACTTCTGATCATTTTATAATACTACAGGTATTTAGTCTAGTGAGTTGTAAAGTTATCAAATAAGAAATTTTAAAGTGCTTCTTGTAAAACAGAACACATTATGTAAAATCATTTCTTTTTTTTTTTATCAATATGCAGTTTGAACGTTGTGAGTTTGCTAAACGTTGAAGCAATACTACAATAAGCAATTTCAGAACAAAGTGTTGCAAAATGGTTATGATGAGATTGCTCAGGTGTGTCCCTGAGAATTTCTGACAGTGAATACTTACAGCTTGCCCAAATATTTCAGCCGAGTTGTTTGAGGAACTCAAATCATACTGTATCCTATACCATAATCCATCTGTATTTTCATTTTCATTAAAGCAATGATTTAAGAATGTTTGAAATCTTTATATAGCTTGCCTTTGTAAGCCTCCTCAAAATTCTTATAACATAATTCACTGTAGTCTTGCTTTACATAATTAATTCAGTTCAAACTTTAGAGTATCCGAAATCACTTTATTCATATACACCATGGTTCAGAAATCCATACTTCCCTTCAGACTATGAAAATGATTTTTTCATTTGTATAGTAATAAAAACCTTCATCTGCCATTGAATTGTATTTTTTTGAAAGTAAATGCTTTGCTAGCCCTCAGTGAGCCATAGATTATCGGCATTATTAAATCTTAAAACAGGAGCATAGTGGTCCTTTGGCAGTTAGGCTAAATCTCAGGTAACAATTCATAAGAGGGCATTTCCTTTTCCACAGTTCACAGTAAGAACTAGAGATCAGAACACACCCATTAAAAATAAGAAGTGATGAGAGCATACTCCCCCAAAGTTTCATGGACTCTGTATTACCAATACTCTTTACTTTTTTAGCAGTCCATCACATCCTGATTACGTACTAGAAAAGAATGCAATCCTTTTGTAACCATGACAAAGGGAATTCCTCAGTAGCAAAATGTAGATAGGATTTCTTCAGAAACAGAGATGCAGGTAGATGAGGAAAAAGTACTGTCAGCTTTACTCTTGTAGTGAGTAAAATTATGCTATGTTTCTACGCTAATGTTGCCTTTACTTCCAAAAACAAGTGAAAAAGGCTCAGGGTACAAGCTTGATCTCTGTCCCAGCGGGTTTTTTGTTGTTGTTGTTTTGTTGTTTTTTTTGTTTGTTTGTTTTTTTGTGCTTTAATTCTTCCCATTTCCAACCCACCCTTAAAGAGATCTGTTCACCAAATGGCAAAATGGAAACAGTTCATTTCAACTGTCACTGTGCAACAACTACTTTATAACTGAAATACCCACAACAATCATTTTTTTGAATAAGTTATCTTTCCAGAACAAGTAAGAATAACAAGATAACAAGATCTCCCATCACAGTGCTCAGTTATTTTCCATTCCAGTCACTATCTGCCCTCCTGGTTCTTTCCACTGAAACTTCTAAGATACAAACAAACAAACAAAAAGCTTGTTGATTCACACTGGATTCTAGCTTGAATAATTCCACATGACCTTTTAAAATCATGTGGCTCTTTTAATAATCAACTAGTTTCTCTTTTAAGCATTCCAGTCAATTTATACAAAAATTACACTCAAGGTAATGATAATAAATTAATTCTCAAGCTAGTTATTGAATCATTAAGTAATTGAAATCACTTTGCAAATCATTTATAAAATTTAACAATTAGAGCAAGACAATATAGAGCTAAGCATAAAAAACAACCCTCTCCCTTTATAGTGAGCCTTTAAATTACGAAATAGGAAAGAAAACAAAGATGAATCCGATAGGAAAAACAAAATGTAAACAACTTACATCTCTATGTTCAAATAAGCCTATATCAACATGCCCAAATTCACAGGCAAATTTTTATATTCTTAACTATTCATATTATACATTTTTTTTCTTTTTATATAACTACTGCAAAAAGAACAAGTTCATTTGGTAAATAAAATTTCAAAGTAGGTCTTTTACCAAATAATTTGACAGGAACTATTTAAAGCAATTTTTTTTTTTTATTGCTACTTCATCCAATGGAGCTAACACATTGTAGTCTCCTCTACTATTCCCCTGTAGAATGCTCAACCTTCAAACATGGCTTAAATGAATTGTATATACCTGAAAACAATTAATAAGAATGTGTTGTATGTAATAATGAATCTTTAGACAAGTCGCATTAGTTCAGGTTTGTCCGGAAAAGTCAGCCAAATTTCTATTACAGTCAAGAGCCTTTGTATGACTTCCACGTTGCAGTTGTTCCACTACTTTTGTATTGCTGCTAGCAATATCATTTATATTCTACTTCTGTAAGATTTCTAGATTTTTATTTTTTGATTGTATCAGAAATACAGTAAAGTATGACTGTCAGACATATATATCAAAACCCACTAGTATTGCGTGTTTTGGGCAAAGGTATTTTTAATTTTTCTATTGGTCCCTTGAAGACCACACAAATACATTATTCACAGTTGTGATATAAAGTTGGTATTGTTGTATGACTTCTGCTTAAAACATTTAATTTCTTCAATTAAACCTACATGATACCCAAACTTCACATTCAAAATTCTGACTAGTATGAAAATATTCTGACATAAGATACAAATCACATATATATCCTATTCTTTCTCATCTTCATATTTCTTATATATTATAACTTGTACATGTTGTACATGTGCTAGGTCTAATTTTGATCACAGCGACATGAGCCAGGCTGTTACTGTACCATGGATTTCTATTGATTTCAGGATGGAAGTTGTGTACAAATGAATATAGGATTCCAGGCACAGACTGTAATTTATTACCGTACTGCATAACCATATAAATCATAAAAATAGAAGAGAAAGAAGATACCATGACATTTAATTATTCATACAGACTGTTGCTGTCTTTAAGTAACTAAAGCTTGCACAAGTGATTTGATATCTTCCTAATTACTGCTAAATAACAAAGCGTTACTGTTTGCCCAGAACTATAAAATTATTTTAGACTGCTTTATTTGCCCTATTTGTGACAAAGATAACCACTGATTCATTAGGCTTTTTTTTCCTTTTCATCTACTGAGTTTGTGATGTTAATGTTTCTGAACTCTAATACACAAAATTAACATTTTTTATTTTCCTCCCAGTTAAAAATGAATTCACAAAAATCACACATTCTCTACAAATTATCTGCTATTCAAGCAACAAAATTGAGCTGATCTAAGTCTTCTTTCTTTGATAAACTTTTAAGAATTCAAAATTATCTTTTCTTGAAAGACTTTCTTTTATGTCACACCAGATTTCACATGGAACACTAATAAAAAGCCAGTAATGGAAATGAATTCCATTTTCATGAAAGAAAATATTTGGTAAAGTTTCCTGATATACTTGTTCTGACCTATTTATTCAGTGAATTGCTGTCTACTAAACACCGTACATTTAGCTAAAACACATTATTATTATTTAATAGATGTAAACCTCCACCAAATGAATATCAATATAAAGAAGATAAATAAAATATTCATTCTCACCTAACCTATCACGAAGCTTGAAGTTGATGATGTTGCCCTATTTTATACTCTCCATAGTAACAAATAAGCATTCACTTCAAGTATTAAAACTCTCAAAAGAAGTTGCGTGAATGTTACTTTAACTGATATCAGAATCACTGTAGCAAAGGGTAAAAGACAATGAAGCCAACTCTTTTTTTTTTTTTTTTTTTTTAAACATAAGACAATTTATCTTTGACATACTGGATGGCTCACTTAGGGGAAAGAGTCGTGTTATGGATCTATGCCTCTTGCACTCTTAATAAGTTCTATTGCTTTATGAAACAAATCTGAAGCAATGAGACAAATGAAAAAAAAAAAAACCAGTGACCATGTAAAGGCAAACAACTTTTTGTTCTCAATGCTTATTTGCAAAATAAACATCATATATAGGCAATTTTCCCCAAGCATTCAAGTTTTAGATACTACGGCATGATTTTCCAAAGCTGTACATACAAGGCCATGTTAAAATTTAAAAAAAAAAAAAAAAAAGTGTCTACAGAAAAATCCACTTCTTACAGCATTAAGTAGACTGCAAAGTATTTAGTCCCATTTTTCTGTAGGGAATTTTACTAATATTCTGCCATTAAATCTGCATAACTAAATAAATATAAAAATGAAAAATCCACGTTTTCTTATTCAGAGATAATTTGTAACAACCAATACTCAAATACTCAATTGTACAGACATACATGTCAGAAATAAAATATTTAAAAGCTGCCTTCATACACCAAACAAAGAAAAAACAAACAAACAAAAAATCTCCATAGCCTGCATGTAAAATGCAAACAATTCACAGTTGCTGAGAAGTGTTGTTGAATAGTATTTTTTTAGACAACACCCACTGAATATTTAAAGGAAGATGTGCTTGCACAAGATGCCTTGTACTGTAAAATAACTAACCAATACATATTTGGCTATTTGTGGAATCTGTTGTCATGCACGTACATTAAAAATAATAGATGTATATTTGATTTCAGATTAGCTAGCTAGCTAGCTGTCTTTACACTGTGGGTTCAAAGATGTTGATGTCTTCCCCTTCATGAAAAAAACAAAAAAAAAAAAGCAAGGAGATAACAGAAAAAAATTACAGAAATATATGGATTCTACACATTAGATTCTGTACAGCAAATTAAACCTATGCTATACTAGAACTGATAGGTTAGAATGGAATTTGTATCTTTCCCCATAAGATCCAGAAAAGAAAGTAAAAATATTAAATGGTATTTCAAATAACTTAAAATGAATTCACTATTGTAGTCGAACAGCAGCTGTGACACACTCGAAACAGGAAAAAAGTAAATAATTCACATCACTTTTCATTCCAAATGAAAGAGAAGTTTTATCCAAAAAGCCAACAGTTCCATAAAGCTGTGCTATCACACAGAAGTTTAAAAGTGAAATTAGAAATAGTACATAGTCAATTATGTAAATAAGAATGTGTGTATGTATGTTGGTCTGAGCACATTTCTGCTAGCTTTTAGTTTTCTAAACTTTTTTCAAAGGAATTATAAATCTGAGCAGAGACCTTACAAGAATATACGGATATTTTATAAGAATTTTCAATAAAATTTGTCATAGGAATGATATCTAAATTTGGGATTAAAAGACAATAAGACAGAGCTCATATATCTATTCAACAGGAAGATCAGAAATCCAACCAAAAGGCTGGACAACCTATCTATAATGTGATCTATTCGGGAGACTGTATGAATTTGAATCTTGGTCTCTGATATCTTGACTAAGTCTCTTAATCATTAATAATTAATTATTCTATTGCATGCTCTGGACTGGAAAGAAAAGGAAACAAAAGCTGTCTTGCATTCATCCCCAGATGTGACATCAGGTTCTTGAAAACTAAAAGTTTGAGGAATGTAGAGTAACAGTTTTCAACCAAGATTTGTTTTGCTGAAAATGAGACCCTTTTACAGTTTAAATTAATAACAATACATGATTGTCACTTAAATAAATGAAATATGCAGATGTGACAACATACTTATTAAAAATGCAGCAGCCAATACTATCATATCATAATACTACTTATTCAAAAACTAAAAACCAACTGCTGCCTCTGTAAATGGAAGATGTCTGTTTGCCATACAACCAAATTATTATCAAGAAAAGTACAGTTATTATTAATCTACTTCATACATTTCAAATGTTAATCTGCTACAAATGAGATGTCTCAACAAAAATTAGCTAAGACATAGAAAAATGCTTCTTGTTATTTCTATTTAGAAGTGTGCTAAGCTGTCATGAGCAAATTGTATGTTTATAAGTCCCAACAACATTGAAAGTCAAATATTTGAAAGATTTCCTTGCTTTTCCACAGCAACCAGAAACCAAGAAAATGAACTTGTCTGGTCTACAGATTTTTGTATTGCCAAAAGACCCACTTTAAGAGCCAAAATCCTGCAGGAACATAGGGGCAAACTGTAATGATGCAGAGATTATTTAATAGTTGCATGTATCTGCAGTGTTACACATGCAATCATATAAAATGGAAGGCTTGTTTGGCATGTGTATCTTAGGGCAAGCATTCAATCATTATGCAACCTAGCTGATGCCAAAATACAGAGCTGGAGCTAGGCAAACAACAAGCAGAGTATGTTCAACTGGGAGCTTGAAGTACATTAATTCTAGCCAGGAAATCCAAAGCTGCTCATGCTCTGCTTATGATTGAAGCTGAATAAAAGTTCAAAGTTTATGTAAGAAATTATTTCTGTTTCAAACTAAATTATGAGTTGCCTCATTCCTGATTGTAAAAATAATTCACTCAGTACAATTGGAAAGAGGGTTGTTTATCATGTATCAATACAGAAATAGCATGCCATGAGAGCAGACAAAATTGACTACAACACTGCAAGTAACTACAGCAATAGAAAATACCTGAATAGTACAACTGCATTCTTAGATTTATAACACAACAAACAAATCTTTTCATACATCTATTTTTAGCAGGAATGTAGAATATGAAGACATAAAAACTACTTATACAACCAAAACCGGTAAACAGTTTGTTGCTGGTATTTTCTAGCATACATATCTTAGTCACAGACCAAAACAGCAGGGATTCCTACTATTACACTTTTTTCAAATTCAATAAAGCCCAACATCAATGTAATGGAATATGCAATGAAATAACGCAATATCAAGTAAACACCAATACCAAATGAAAATTTTGTGTGTACTTGAAAACATATAAGTGCACTGGTATTAAATACCTTCTACAGTCAAAAAGAGGATTCAAGTTATGATTCTGGTTGCTTCAAGTCACTTCACAATGTCACTTCACAGAAGAAGATGATAATTTGAATTTCCTCTTTTAAAGTGTAATTTTAAATAACTTTTACAAGCAAGGTTGGTGTACTCATATAATTCCTCTACTTAGATCTACAAATTGAACTGAGAAAGGCTTAAATTGCACCAACTAGCCAGAAGTTTCAGCTGAACAGTTAAAAATAGAAAGTCAGCAGTTAGCACGTTGACACTGGTGCAATTGTCAGACAGCAATGACAAACCGATGGCCTGGCTTTTCATGATCCCTTGAAGGAGTACACTATTATTTTTATTGACAGCTCAGTATTGGTTGATGCTAAAACAATAAAGAATTTAAAATAATATCAAAATGTCAAAGCAGTTCAGCAATTATTGTCTCATGGCTAGATTCCTCTTTAGCAGCTTTTAAACAGTTTAACAAAAGTATTTTCCCTTTCAAACGGTTCCAAGCTGTACTTCAGATTTGCTAGCACTGCTGAGATATAATAACAACATTTCTTTTCATCTATCTCTATATACACGCATGCAAATGGAAGAAATATACGTGCATTTCAAAGTAATTTAAATACATTATTTAAATACATGAAATTAAGCTTAATAAACAAAATTATTTTACTCTCAGAATGTTTATGGCTAATTAATATAATTCCTTCAGACTTGATATTTCCCAGAAGTGCTCAAGTGTGCATATTTGTAGACATAAGGGTAAAGATATTACTGATTATTTTAATGTAAGCATCTTATATCAATCAATTCTTTAACCCGTATGGAGACATTAATCTGAAGTCCATTACATACCAGGAGAAGAATATGGGCATTTTTCAGTGGAAAAATCACTTTATCATTTTGATAAATGATCCAAAACTTTATCATTTTGATAAATGATCCAAAACTAACAACAGGAGCCAAAGAAAAGTTATTTATACAAGCAGAAGCAAATACTGACAGATATTCTCATTCGTTTGGCTTTAAGTGATATCATATACATACAGTAATTATCTATAGCTTTATAATATTAAATAATTTATTGTAAGGTAATTCAATTACAATATTTTTAAACAATTCCTTAGTAAATACGTACATTATAAGATATGCAATATCAAGTATGAACATTCATTTTTATGTCTGTTCTGTTTTCTGGAATAGTTTAAACACAGATCATTCTATTAATATATATAGAAGTTGGAAGGCAAAGTCTACTTAGTACTACAGCAATACATTTTGTTAAACAAAACCAGGAAATATTTTGACATGAAAAGAAAAATGCTTAATAATTTCATGCCAACTCTGATAAACTCAATGAAAAAAACATCAGTAAAAAAGACCTGCTAGTAGTATGATCATTAAATAAAGAGGGTTCTGTCAGTCTTAATTAAAAAATTCTTTGGAAACATTTTTTTCAGATTGTTCAAAACAAGCATAGGTAGGAATTTTCATTTCTAAGATAGTTAAAGGGTATATGCTATTCCAAAACAATCAGTATTCTCAAGCATGTGTAATTTGTTTTTGTTTTTATATGAAAGAAATGTGTTCCAATTCTATTTTCAGAATTGCTTACATTTACATATGACTATGATAAAGGGGAAAAATTAATATAAATTTTCTAATTGGAGGGTTAAAAATTCATTCTAGTAGATAAATAATATGCTACTGACATTTGTAACAAACTCAGGAGTCTAAAAGGTGCCCACAAGCTTTGCGATTTTTCACTTGTTATACATATTCACGAAATACTGAATTTTGTATTTAACTGCATAACATTTTAAACTCGTAACTCAGCGTCTGCATAATTATTTTTACAGGTACATGCATCTCTGAAGCTACTGAAGTAAAGTCTTCAATACACACAGCAGTACACTGAAGAGCTGAAACAATGCAGTTGTTCCCTGGACTAGATTCCTGAATTGATTCAGTGATTCACTATAGAACTTTAGCTATGTAAAAACTTTGAGGCACAGAAAAAAATAAAGTGATTTCCAAATCTCTCATCAATTTTACTTTAAAAAAAATCTGAATAGTGCTACATTGGCTTGTATCATAGAATCATAGAACGATTTGGGTTAAAAAGAACCATAATGATCTAGTTTCAACACCCCTGCCACAGGCAGGGTCACCAACCTCTAGACCAGAATGTGCCCAGAGCCACATCTAGCCTGGCCTTGAATGCCTCCAGGGATGGGGCATCTACAACTTCCTTGGGCAACTTGTTCCAGTGCTTCACCATTCTCTGAGTGAAAAACTTCCTCCTAATATCTAACCTAGACCTCCCCTGTCTCAGTTTAAGACCATTCCCCCTTGTCCTATCACTATCCACCCTCATAAACAGCTGTTCCTCCTCCTGTTTATATTCAAGTATTGGAAGGCCACGAAGAGGTCTCCCCAGAGACTTCTCTAGTCTTTGTAGTGTGAAAGGTCAAACTTTTCTCAGGTATGGAAGCGATTCCAAATGTTTTATTGAGAAGTAATCTTCTGCACAAAGAAGAATACTGCCCTATTTAAAACACCTTTACGTTTTTAATTTTCTATGGTTAATACTCCTCTGGATGAATATCAGTCTATTTTGCTGAAATCAACAGTCAACCTAATCATTCTTCTAATATGAATAGCAAAAGCATATGTAGATGTCACATTTTGCAAGCACATTATGCTAGAAGAAATAAACAAAAACTTCTATCAAGTTTTTCAGTTCATGAATATTGAAGTCATATACTTGTCAAAATATGAACGCAATGTACTTATTCACTGTTGCAAAGTCAGAAGTAGCAATGTATTTGTATAATAGTCTCACCAGACAATGATCTCGTGTAATCCTTTGAATTACAGAACATTATCAGGTGTAGAACAGATATTTTTAAGTCTGCTTTTTGGCAGCTTTTTATTTCCTGGAAACTAATAGAGAACTGAAATGTGGTGTGACCCTAGTAATAAAAAATACAGGCAAAATTAAAAGGTTGCTTATGGAGGTCAAAATTGAGGGAAAAACTACACTGATTATAGCAAAATTGCCATTTTAATCTTCTGATATACCAAAAGAGACTGCGTCACAGTCAGTTAGTGAACATACCTACCACCTTTACTTGAGTAAAGCTTTGGGAACAGCTGGGCAGGTAACAGTCTCAAGTAACACTGACATTTTATCTAGTAGGTATACATTTGAAGTACAATCACTAGAAAATTTCATTGTTGTAATAGCTTCTAGATGCAGAACATCTCAAAACCCTTTGGCTTTTATACCCACCAACCTGATCTAACCAACGTCAAAATCTGGTTTTCTGTACTCTAGGTGAAACAGAGTTTGAAAGTAAATTCAAAAAATAGTAATGACTTAAACTGAAAGCATGCTCCCAAGTGGAACTCAACTAATTCGTTTTCCTCTTCAGAAAAAAAATATATCATACAGGACAGATAGAACAAATTCCTACTGATCACTCCCTGTGGTGGCAAGAAACCGACAGACAATTAGGTCAGCCAATGTGCACCTTTTCATGGCTAAATCTAAGACCTAGGTATATTTTCAGAGAATATAGTTCACAAATCATAGAAACAGAGTATCAAAGACGCATAGCATGGCTTGGGTTATAAAGAACCTTTTAAAGATAATCTAGTTCCAACCTCCCTGCTATGGGAGGTTGTTATGGGCAGATTGTTACCCACTAGATTAGGCTGCTCAGGTCCCCACTCAATTTGGCCTAAAATACCTTCAGGGACAGAACATCCACAGGTTCTCTGAGCAACCTGTTCCAGTGTCTAAAATAGGGCAAAGTTGCACTTACATCAGAATATATTCAAAAAGTATAAACATAAGTACTATGTGCCATTTCTAATCCAAAAATTCAGGATTTGTGCATAATATGAGAAAGATAATTGAAACTACAATTTATTACTAGAAGAAATAGGATACATAAAGTCACTGTGATACTTACCACTGTGAAATTCATAACCTTCAAAATCCATATTGTCATTGCTAAGTTAACAATCATGGTAACCAACAGCAGAAGTACAAAGAAGTATAAGCACCTCTTTCGCCATCCATAAATCCCTACTGGGTAAAATTGAGGATTTTCAGTCCTTGGAAGGCTGTTCTGTTGTGTTGCTAAAATATACTGCTCTCGTGTCATCTGGAAAAAAAGATATAAGTAACAGCCAATGAGAGCTCTGTATTTTACAGATTTTATTACATGAAGATTATCTGAGAACATACAGCAATCAGTTTCTATGGGCACAGAAGGGATGCATTAATTTGGAATAAGCCATATAAATAATAACCAAGTACTTAGTAAGAATCTGGTGTTTTTCACTAAATATGCCTCAAAACTGTAAAAAATACTGAAGTATTTCATGTCTTATAATCTACTTCTGAAGACCATTTTAATGTTCTTTCTGAGGTGATTCAGAAAGAATTGTTTTGTAGAAATAAATCATGGGAGGGACACTCATGTACAAATAAAAGAAAATTCTATTTTTTCCAGAAATGTTTATCATAAATTATCACTCTTTTATAGTAATCAATAAGTAAATGTAATGATTTATACTACATATATGCTTACATATGTTTTTAAAGAAGTATGCCACCATACATATTTTACAAAAGAAGAAACAAGAAAACCCTTTTAAGCTTAAATTTTCTTTTAAGATACGGAAGATACAGAGATCAACAACTTCTAGGTTTGTTTTTTCGTTTGTTTTTTGGTGAGGTTGGTTTTTTGGTTTTTTTTTTTTTTTTTTTGTGACCCTAAGGTCTTCTAGCAAACCAGTAAGCAGTAACTGTTAGTAAACTACTTAAATCTTAACACTAAATCTTCTTCACAGCAAAAAAGTTTAAAGCATTTAATAAGAAACCATGTTACACTTTCTTAATCTTTTTTTGTTCTGATCAACTTTCTTTTACTGAATTTCCAGAACACTAGAAGAACAAATAAGTTACTTCAATACTTTTAAAACATGAACTGCATGAACCTCATTAAACCGTGCAATAGGAAAGAATATCAAACACTGTTCACACACAAAAAAAGACAGCCTAAAATTCTGATTTATACATTACGTATATAATTTATTTATAGATAGATACATTCACATGTATTTAATGATATTTATACAGATAAAATATAGTAAATATGAAATGATCACTGGCAATATTAATTGACACAAGAGGGTCTCAAATAATCAAATATAATTTAAGTGCTCCCCCAACTTTTACTATCTTAAGCTTCTAAACAGAAGGTGCACATATTGCTTATGAGCAGTCTAGATGCACATGATAAAATAAAAAAATAATTCCAGTGGTATCATAATTAGTAAGAATTCAAATTCAATTAATATGTACAAGAAACATATTTCAGTAGGTACAAAGAAATTAAATAAATTCTTATACTGCCCCAAGTAAGTATCAAAAACAATGCAAGAGAAATGATCACAGTTCTGTAAACTATTAAATCACATCACAGCTGAATATTTAGCAACTTTTAATTACCATCTTCAGCTACTCCCATGTTTTTCGATCTTTTTCAGTACCACAACAAACAAAAAAACAGATTGATCGTATGATATGAAATCTAGATTACAGTCATACTGATAAGCTTGACTATTGACATTTTGGGGCCACCACATGCTACTGGAATAGATACCTCAGATGAAAATAATTAGTGAACTCGGCAGATGTATTTTCCATTCTCAAACTTTATTTTCCTTCTTGGGAAAGTTATTATGTCTTACAAAGGCAATTGGTAAGATTTCAAAAAACAAAAGAAATCTGTAAGAAATCAAAAATCAAAGCAAAAAATAAAAATAAAAAAAGACCAGCAAAACACACAGAAAAGATAAGGAGCAAATAAACTGTATCTAGACAATCAGATTGTTGGTATAGTTGTTGAAGTTAGAGTAGCAACCTACTTAACAAGTCTTAATAAAAGAATTTAGAACACGATTACACCTTGCAAATAATATTCTAGACAAACACAAGTTTGTCTTAATGGCTAACATTTCTTTTCTAATGGCAGAAAAAAAATCAGATTCAAAACTAAGGAAAGAAAAAGAAAGGACTGTTGTTCTTAATTACAAATTTGTTACTCTAACACCTAAGAAACAGTCCGGTATTTGCTCTTAATGACAGGGAATGAATTACACTTGTGGCTTGTTAATTATTTGAGAATAAATCTATATTGTTTTTTTCTTTTCTAAGTAAAAAAAGAACTTCCAGCTCTCAATCAGCTCAACATATACTCTAAACCATAACTGATTCCATTCAGCCTGAGCTTTTGAAAAGGTCAGTCAAGAATACAAACATGCTGAAAGTTGTTTTTTGTCATTTTGCTCATGAAATAAAAACCACAAATGAGTAGGAGTAAAAGACACATTTGGATAGAATAATCTTAAACTGTAGAGGTGGGGTGCCAAGCAGTTACTTAACACAAACAGCAGAGGTTATTAGAGAACGTTTACAAATGTTAATATGACTTATGCCTGTTTGTAAATCAGGCAATCTAATAAAAGACTGGTCTCTCTCTGAGAATGGGGAAGGGAGGTGGAAAGCAAAAGTTGTTAATAAATGATTTGCAATGATTTGCAAATAATTTGCAAACTGATAACGTTTTTCAGAACTGAAACAAGCATTCTTTCATACTCTGGGATTCCTATTTCAAATTTGTTTTTCAAGGAGGTAAAGCTCTTTACTAACAAGATCTGTGTCAGCATTATTGCACGTGTGAGGAATACAAACTCAGGAGGGAGAGGGAAAAAACCTTCCTATAAGCAAGTTAAATCTGTATAAAAACTAAAGAATTGAATTATTTAACACTCATTCCACTACCTTTCAATTTGGCATCACTTTCTGTGTTTTGTTTTGTTGTTTAAGACAATATAAATTTGAGGGCACTGCAAACAGAGCAGGTCTAAAGTTAATTCTTCTAGTTCATGTTCTCTCGTTATTTCTTTTTCGTTTTCTGATAAGCCTAAATTGAACATCTCAAGAGTTCAACAAACCCCACAGCAAATGCTGTAATTTGGATTGCTTAGAGACAGAAAGTTCTCTAATCTGACCCAGATTTTCTGCTAGTGTCAGTTAACAGAATTCATTTGGCAGTCCTTCCTATTCAACAAGCCTTTATACTCCTATCTTTGAGAAAATAATTATTTAGTAGCAGGTTAAAAATTGTTTTAAAAAGCCTGTCTGCATTCCCAAGGGCGTAGAACTGAAATGACAATGATACTGAATGTTTCAAACATCAGAACAATGATCAGAACTAGTTTGAAATTTTCAGTGAAGACTGCTTTTATTGAAAGCACTGGAATTTATCCATTCGATAAACTCCCAATAAAACAGGAGATGAAATGTTATCAGACACTCACAAATATGTTGGATGACTGATAAAATTATTTCCTCTTTTTTTCCTCTTTCCATTCCTTTTCCTTTTTTTTGTCCTTTCTATAGAATTCTCAACTTTTTTAGAACATTCAACATTAAGAATTCCAACATGTTCTACTTGCTATATTTACATTTGAAACGAAAATAAAGCATGACATCTCTTACATTATTATTCTTTTGAGAAATCTTGATATGCACAGACATATCAAGAAGTGCATCTCTAGGAATTATTTAATATTTCTATTATAAATTGAAATGTTTATTAAAACTACAAGCAGTTTTCCTATCTCAAAAAATATTTTCACACCAATTATTTAGCTATATTTAAAAAACTTAAGTAAATCTCTGATTTGACATATACAAATCCAAAAGTGTTGGCTTCTCATACCATGGAGCAGAAAAAGCTAGAAACCAATATGAATTTTGTTAACTCAATTACTGTAATTGTAGCCAGTCACACAACTCTGGTGAGGTATCTCCACTATTGATTAATTCTCCGTGCATTATTTTCTTAATTCATGGAGATGATGAAAAGGCTTTACAGGAACTCTAAAATACACAAGTATAGTATGACTATGACTGGATCAAGTCATGTTATGCTGTTGTAAGGAATGCATTAGCAATCAGATAACTCGTACAAACAAAGAGAAGGAAGAAAAAGTATACCATATAGTTAGTAGAGAAAAATCTACACATCAGAGTCTCACATCAGAGAGAGGAATCTCTCACATCAGAGAGAGGGAAAAAAGACACCAAAAAAGCAGATTGCATAATCAGCCATAATTCAGGACATCGAATTTATCAGAACCAGCTGGCTCTTCCCACTCACCCTGACAGTGAGATAGCTTATGATCAACAATTCATTATGCGTCCACCTCTCCCTTTTTGTTACACTACAGCATGTCATTGTTTTCACTGTACACAGTATGAGACATTAACTAAGATTACAATTAAAATATCACTTCATTGTTTTTTTTTGTTGTTGTTGTTTTTTTGGTTGCTTGGGTTTTTTTGGTTTGTTCGGTTTTTTTTGTTTTTTTTTTTTTACAGATTTCATCTGGAAGCTGACCATATATAGTGAAAAATGTACTATAACATTTATTAAAAAGTAAATACACAAATTCTTAGTATGCGTACACCCAACTCTAAAATTGAGAGTCAGGATGTAACCAGTAAGACGTTTATTATAACAATAAATAAGAAGGTGATAAGAAAGAGGCTTGAATTTCTGGAAAAGTTTTTACAAACAGAAGAATAGATTTCCTAGTAAAGCTTTTTAAATCTCTAAGAGCTACATAGACAGCTCTTGCTGTCACTTTCAGAAAATGTTGAAGAAGCTAATGTGTTTCTTCTCTTCTACAAGACTTGGGTATGCTACAGTTGATATCTAAAAAAATAAAGAAAAAACCCACAAAAAACAGAAAAGGAGGATAATCATTGTGGTTAGTGGGGAACATACTAACAATTGTGAATAGACTTACAAGGTAGCACAACTGCACTCGTAGGGAGCTAAATATTGGAAGGAGAGAGCAACTTCCTTTGAAAAGATTTGCAAAATCTATCAGATATTCAAGAGATCCTAAAGGTACCCAAAAGTATGTCAGCAACTGACTCAGGTATAAATGGTCCATCTGGGTCACGTATGGTTGGCTCCATATGATAACAGACACATCAGTTTTGTATACATCACTGGCAAAAGATAATATTGTAAATCCTTATTATCCTGATAGACAATTATATATTTATCAGTTACTGCTCCTTTTGTTTTGTATTCCTTTGCTCCATTTACTATCATCAGGATATCATTACTAATAAAATGTTTACAACAACTGAGAAGCATTTGGAGAGTGTGATCTTTCTGAAAACCACAACAGGGTATGTCCCAGAACAACAGAATGGCTGAAGATGGAACAGTCCCTCTGGAGCTACATCCACCACGCCCAGAAATATTTAAATATCTCAAAAGATGAACATTACAACATATCTGGGTAACCTATTCCATTGGCCAGTTACCAAAGTCAAAAAGTATTTCCTGTTGTTCAAAGGGAACCTTCCATTTGTGCCCATTGCACCTTGATGTTTCATCGGGCACCGCTGAAAAGAGCTTCATTTAGTCTCTGCAGTTTCCCTTCAGGTATTCACATACATGGATAGGATCTCCCTCAAGCCTTCTTTGTTCCAAGATAAACAGTCTCAGCTCTCTGAGTCTTTCCTCATAGGAAAGATTCTCCATGCCTATCATCTTCTTCATGGCCCTTTACTGAAGTCTGTCCAGTAACTCCAGGTCATCCCTGCACTAAGGAGCCCTGAGGTGGATGACCCAGCACTCCAGGAGTAGTCTCACTCAGTTGAGTAAGGGGAAGGATCACCTCTCTCAACTTACTGCCAATACTTTGCATAATGCAGTCCAGAATACCAGTAACCTTCTTTGTGACAAGGGCACATTGTTGGCTCATGGTCTATCTTCTACTCAATAATACTCCCACTTGAAATGCAGATACACACCACCTCTTTAAAAAACACCTTAGTATTGCAATGAATTTCTTCACGTACCGATCACTGAGTAGAAAGTCCTTACATTACGTACATCCTCCAGTTAAGCATTATGGACTACTAAAAGCTTTTTTGGAAATATTTTATGTTTCATATTTTATATTGACTAAGTCAATTCCGCATCCATATCAATACTACATTACAGTGAAAGACGATTCACGAGAGATTTCACCTAATCTTCAGTTTCCATCAGAAAAAGTTTAGTTCCATATTAACTACACTGGATGTCCTGATTAGTTCTACAGGAAGTGATACCAAATTCAAGGGACATAAAATTGTACTTTTTAAGTTTGATGCTTTTTAGTTCAACCATAAATTTTTGATCCAGGCACATTCAAAAATGGAGGTAGACTTGCAGTCAAAACTCTCAAATAACACTCTGTAAACAAAACAACTGGAAATCCCTTAGCTCACAAAAAAAAAAAAAAAAAAAATCTAAAGGAATGAACATTCAGATAAAAAAGATCTTCACCATAAATCTATATATAAATTCAGCTGATTACTTTTAAAGCTTAATAATTCACAAAAAACTGTTTTTTCTTCTTGGCCAGGGAAAAAAAAAAAAAGAGACATCAGCATCAACAAGGCTTTATCTAGCATGTCTATAGTGACAATTTGCTTTGCTTTATGTTGTTAAAATTCCTTTTATTTTTTGTCTAAATCAATGGAATTAGATTACCACAGAGACTTCATTACAGCCACAGACAGGACAGCAGCTGAGGTATGCAATTTTCTCCCTATGATGTCTGTCCTCACTAAACAGCTATTGGAATAGTTGTCTATGTAAGGACAATAACTGTTTCCATCTTGAATATTGTCCTCCAATAAAATCATCACTTCACAGAAACTGATGCAAATGAGCTGGTCCTATTACCACTATCATTTAGTAAGAACATTTATGGCTGTTCTGTATTTAACTCATTTAATTGTAATATTCACTGCTCAATGAAGTTCACAGCATGTTAGCAAGAATAAATAATCTGAAATGAATAGAACCATATTTTCCTCACTACTCTGTGATTTGAAACATTTCTAAATATTAAAATGCTATACTGAATTTGTCTGAAAAACAATTAAGACCAATATCCAACATATTTTCCCCAATCTTATAGTCTTCCCTCAACATCAACCATCAGCATCCCTGAAGACAGATTAATGAAATAGATAGTACTTTCAATTCAGTCTGTAAGAATATCCATGTATGAATACGGCTCATACAGAATATAACACAATATAAACTTATCTTGTTCAACAGAGCATAAAGTGTGGTTTATACATCCATAAATTCTGATATACTTTAAAAAAAAGATGAAATATGAAGAGACGAGCAGAAGGGAACAAGGCCAAAAGTTCACATTACATTCAATTTTTATATTTATCTTGACATTTGGCTTTTCTGACCTTTTTCCTTCCCTTGGCTACTCAAAATTAATCAATTATGCCCCTAAAGTGTTCTGAACAAGAAACAGTTACTTTCTGGAGGTGTATTATTAGCCAATTAAATTCACTGATTTAATTCCATGTTTTCCAATAACAGCTGTGTGGGTGAAATTGAAGGTGTAAAGGAAATATCTAGATAAGAACTGAGAGGCAGCAGAGAAGTCAAGGCAAACCAGAGATTCTTAACTCTGTAAAGGCCACTGAAAGAAGCAGGTATATGCATGAAGTGAGGAGAGAGGGACAGTAAAAAGAACCATATTAAATCCACATGAAGAATACAGAATAAGGAGAATTGAAGATTTATTGGTGTAACAAAAACACGTGACAAAACCTTTCACACACGTGCCCACCTCATGCTTGACTCAACAAACACGAAGATTCCAGGGAACATAATTCTATGGAGTAAGTCTCACTCCTGAAAAAAGAAAGCCTTTTATTTGTATTCACTGCAATTGTTCTCTCAGAGAAGTATAAGACTATGTGGCTCTGAAACTAGAGACGCTAGGACAGAATATGAAACATAAAAATGCACGTGGCTCTGTTAAAAGACAGAGAGGCGGGCAGTTTTCTGAAATAGTAATGCAGGAAGAGATTTTTACTTACTTTCCTGAAACTAGAAATGAAGATTAGATGAGACTCATCCCCCATGGAGTGTGCTCTCCCTGGCATGAAAAGATGACAACTCAGTACAGCTTGATGAAGAGAAGACTGACTGGAATGACAAAAGAAGTTACTCTTCTTTTCTAAAAACTGAGAAGATACTGACGCAATATCCAGCAACTACTCCATTTGGTCTTGTGAGGTACAGCTGTACAGCTGTAAGAAGGGAGGAAACCTCTGGAACCTCTTAAATCAGCTTTATGAATAGCCAATGTGCAGCTGCACACTGCAAGAAGGTAGGGTCAGCAAAACAGAAAACTTACAAAGATGAAACACTAATTAGCTGTAGTACTCAGATGTCATTAGTCAGTAAGTTCACAAGAACAGAATATTTAAAGGAAATTAGTCACAGCAAAAAGTCAAAAACTCCTAACAGTTTAGAAAAAAAGACAAAAAAAAAAAGAAAATTTTGAAGATACTAGCGTGGAAGATAGCTAACAGCTATAAAAAGACAAAACATACAGCTGTCCTCAAGTAGTCTGTTCTAGCCCCACGAGTGATTCATACTGGAATTTGTAAGTAATTAGATGTCCATGGACAAAGGCAAAACTGAACAAGCACTAAGGAACATTCACATGATCCAATCAGTGCCAATCAGTGTAGTTATGCAAGGGAAGATTGTATGGAAAGAAGAAAAGCACTAAAAAGGAGAAGAGACAACTGAAGATTAAAAAAAAGCAACTAATTTTTACAGTAAACAAAGAACTGGGAGAGAAGCCAATTACTCACTTAAAACTAACAAGATTAAGCTAAATCTCTGTGTATTTTGAGGAACCAGATAGGACATCAGCAGAAAAAAACCTCAGTATAACCTAGGAACGAGCTGTGGTATCCAAAGCAAAAAGCAACTCTTACTGAATATGATCTAGAACATTGATGAAGCTTCTAGAGGCAGTTAAAATTGGCAGCAACACAACAAAATACAAAATAAATAAATAAAAAGGAAGATATTTCTTCAATAGTGTATCACTTTATTTTACTTGTCTTATCAATAAACAAAAGCTTTACCAGTTTCCTTTAGATAACAACAACTTAATCATAGAATGGCCTGGGTTAAAAAGGACCACGATGATCATCTAGTTTCAACCCCCCTGCTACGTGCAGGGTCACCAGCCACTAGACCAGGCTGCCCAGAGCCACATCCAGCCTGGTCTTGAATGCCTCCAGGGATGAGGCATCTACAACCTCCTTGGGCAACCTGTTCTAGTGTGTACCTTCAAGTACTGGAAGGCCACAATGAGGTCTCCCTGGAGCCTTCTCCATGCTAAACAATCCCAGTTCCCTCAACCTTACCTCACAGGAGAGGTACTCCAGCCCTCTAATAGGGCCCTCCTTCGGGACCGGCTCCAAGAGCTCCACATCCTTCCTGTACTGGGGGCCCCAGGCCTGGAAACAGCACTCCAGATAGGGCCTCACAAGAGCCAAGTAGAAGGGGACAATCACCTCCCTCTCCCTGCTGGCCACCCTTTTTTAATGTTATTCTTCAAAGTTTATTTTGCTAGTTTAAGTTTGACAGTAATTAAGAGTCAGCCATGAACATTCTCAACAGCATCTCCATAGCAATTGCTAACATTTTAAGTGCAGCAAAAACAAGATGGAAGTATGGTGGGAACAGAAAAGAATGTCCAATTTGATCAACTTCCTATACTTCACCTGTTTTCCATCAAGGAACCCAAACTCCCAAATCAAAAATGTTCAGAATAGGTCCTCTTGTAGTGAAAAATAAAACCACAGTCAAAATTCAATTTTGCATACTGAAAATATCATAGACGGCAGCAGAGGAGCAGTCTGATTAAATGGTGTCTGACATGGAAATTCGGATAAAGAAAAGGTATGTCAATGAATTCACCCACGTGGAAAAGGTGGCACCCACAGACATTCACTGATGCTTGCTGAATGTGTATGGAGACCGAACAGTGGATGTGAGTGTAGTGAGGCAGTGAGTGGTGTGTTTCATGTTGCTGTCACCACTGCTGAAATACAAGCCATGTTCGGGATGGTGCTTCAGATTTTTCTGCATGGCATGCAGACTCTTGTTCATTGATGATGAAAATACACAGATAATGGTGGTGACTATGCAAAAAGACAGTGTTTTGTAGTTGGGAATATGTTCTCTGTATCTGCTTTAGTTTTCATGGAAATAAATAGGAGGTATTACTTTCCATCCAACCTATATATTATCAGAAATCACCATGTTTTTTCACCAAACAGCACAAAATGCATGTAACATGCAATAAACACAGGTTTCAGTCTGAGTGTTTATGGTATGCACAAGTGGTTAAGTTAGCACTGCACTGCATCCTCCCCTCCACAGCGTTCAGTTGTTGCCTATACAATCCAGCTTGAACTATGGACAATCAACTCTTAAAAGCTCTTGGGGAGATCTCAAAAAGCTATGATGGTATTATTGTGGATAAGTCACCATTCTGTGAACTATTTTAAACATTGCATCTGAATTTATAACTAAAGACTTATAGTAATTGGTATCTGCTTTTCAAACATTTTTTACACAGTAATTGCTTTGTTTTAAAATTGAATAACATTGTCATAGTATTACAATTAAAACATCTTTTTTTTTTTTAGTATATATTATCTCAAAATAAAAAAAAGTGTTGTGAAAGTAAAGCTTAGAGTTAGATAGGAAGACTTCTTAAGTCTCTACAACTTTCTACCCACGCTTGATGCAAAAATTGGGAGTAGGAAAAAACAATTACTTTCTAAATATCTCTAATTCTGAAAGATGTAATCTAGGCAAGTGCAAGATTAGTCTCAGTACATATTACTGGCAGGAGGGAAGAAGGTTACTTCAACTCTTAAACAACACATGCCCACTCCACCCCGTCTTAGTCATATTGTTCTCATTGCCTTTGTCATTTGGACAGAAAATTCCAATTTGTTACAAGACAAAAAAATAAAATAAAACAGTGAAAACAAGGAAGTAAAGAGAAGAACAGGAAAGAACAATGTGCCCCAAATTTATTAATTAGTTGTGAGATTTGATTTACAATACATATACCCCTAATAATCTGTGCCAACCAAATATAAAGTTTAGAACTGTCTGGAAGTGAAAATCTAATCTTCATCCATAGCTCTATTTAGGGACACCAGTCATTACCAGTGTTACAAAAAATCCAATTTTGCATGGAAACTTCCAAATTAAATCAAATGCTCTTGATTCTAAAGTGCTTTTCAAAATTTTAATAATTGATATATATATTTTTTTAAGTTTTATAAATTTGTTCACATACTTAAATACAAATATTTTATTTTTTTCTCTTAGCGCAATGTTGCTCATATTCACCAGAGAAAAAAACGTACCATCCAATGAGGAAACAAAATCTACCAAAATTTCTGTTAAGCCAAATTAAACTGAAGAAATGATGGAATTTTATTAATAACTAATTTTGAAACTACCATCCATAGGGCATATAATAAAACCAGTTACATTATTAATTGCCCATTTCTAAAATACACACTATATTAGAATTTCCCAGAACAGAAATTGGTCACTTAAAAAACTGCACAATAATTTATTTTCATTTTCAATTCCCTGTTCTTCCATATAACATGCACCAGTCACATGAGCACAAAAGCATAGAGGTTTCTAAAAGCAGCTCATTAAAAAGGTTTCTGTTCCAACAGTATTCTAGTCTACATAACTATTGTTGCCAACACTTCCTTGCATGGTGGCGCAGTGCTTTACACTATCTGAAATAAGTGAAAACAACATAGCGGGAAAAAAGTGAAGAAATTTGATGCTAATCCTGTAAGAGGCTTTGCAATGGTAGCCTATGCTTCTTACTTCTGCAGAAAGCTTTTCCTTCTTGTATTAAACCCTTCAATGGCAGTACAAACTTCCCTAAGGTCTATCAACACAAGAGAGTGTCACACACTGTAAAAGTTTTTTCATTCTCAAATAACTGAAAATACAACATCAAAATACATATGCTATATTAAATATATAGAATTTGTTCAGAAACAAAGTAATGATATGCAGTGCAGTGTTACTGTAGTATTTTTAAGCAATCCTGATATATGGCTTTGAACTATTTGCACTTGAAAGTAAACAGTTAAGATTATGTAATAGGTTACACACAGAGGCATTAGTGGAAGAGATCTGTTGTAAAATGTTGCCTTCCAGTACCTAAAGGAGGCCTAAAGGAAAGATGGGAAGGCACGCTTCATCAGGGAGCATAAGGATAGCACAAAAGATAATGGCTTTTAACTAAAGGAGTTTAGGTTTAGATTAGATAAAAGGAAGAAATTCTTCACTATCAGCAGCGTGTGGCACTGGAAGAGGTTGCCCAGAGAAGCTGTAGACATCCCATCCTGGAGGCATTCAAGTCAAGGTTGAACGGAGCCCTGAACAGCCTGCTCTGGTGGGTAACAACTGGTCCATGGCATGGAAGATGGAAATAGATGATCTTTTAGATTCTGTCCAGCCCAAGGCATTCTATGATTCTAAGGCTTTAAGATTAATTTTTGTGTTAAAATAAAAATCCTTTTTTTTTTTTAATATCCTTAATACTCTCATTTTTTCAATTTGTGGATGACTTTGTTCTGAAGATGATTTTTTCTTATATTTATTTCTAACGACAAGAACAAAGAAATTAAGAAATGATGAGCTATGTGAGCTAAGGTCGTAGCTCTTTTGCAATATAATATTAACTCCTGTCCCTTTATACTTCTTGCAGGAAGATTTCAAAGTGGGAGCTTTGGTAATGTTTAAATTACACTTCATTGTGAAGTCATTTTTTTAAGGTAGTTTGCCAAGTATGATTTAGTACCTGAAGCCATAAAAGAATGCATCACTACTCCTAGCCACACAGATTTGCTGATGCCACATTCAATTATTTTTAAATGAAATCTAACATAGTTGATTAGGAAAAACTGAATAGTGATGTATGTCACATATGGCCTGATTTACGAACTTCAGAATTTCCAACAGTATTTTTAGGAAGTGTTTCATCTGTTCTGTCATGTGGTACTCACTGCACACCAAATGTTTCCTTATTCTAAGTTTTCTGAAATAATCTTCAAAGAGAAACATGAAAGGCAATCCATTTCTTTCTAGCCATATTAATATTTGCTTGCTTGAATAATTGTGTTGTGTTGTATTTGACAGCCAAATTGCCTCTTGTCATTAGTAAGAGCAAACTTTTAATTTATGCTCCATTTTCATACTGCTAACATTTCAGACGTTCAGGTTTTTAGAAAGCTATACGGCAAGTACTATTATGAAGGAAACTGAAATAATTTATGATTTCTCCTTCCTCATCTTTGGAACGACCTGCAACTTCAAACAGAAAGGTAAAATAAGCATTTTAGGCCACTATGCCCAATACTAATTTTCCCCTTAGTATGATCAACAAGCTTGAGGGAGGGAAGAACAAAACAGCACATGGCTCTCAACCATTGCACAGAACTCTAATTTTTACAACTCTAAGAACAGCACAAATCCAAAATGCTTTTGAAAGCTACACAAAGTTTTAAATACTTCTTATTAAGCAAGTATTAGTTAATTTTCTTCATTAATTTCAAAATTAATTTTGAATTATTTAATCAACTATTAATCTTAAAAAGCTCTGAAACTTAATATAGAATTAAAACAAATTATTCCTCAAAAGGATAAACGATGTTCTCTGCAATTTTCTTCATTAAACAACTACCATAAGAAAATATATTTTGAAATTTAAACACTGTGTTTCAATTTTTACCTAAACACTGAAGTTTCTTGGCACTTTTTACTAAAAAAAATCAGTCAGTTCTAAAACTGATAACGTTCACTGATATATATTTATATGGATTTGGAAGACAACAAAAAAGAATGAAGTAGATATTACATCCATTGTGAAGTAAAAAATTTGATACTGAATTATGGGTAAGTACATCTAAAATCCAAGCACAGTCTATTCAGATATGCATAAACACATGCACACATTCACAAAAAAAGGAAACTTGTTAGCACAATTTTCTCACTTAAAGTATAATATCTGCCAGCAAAGAATTAGTGGAGAATCCTAACTAAGCTATTTAAAATCATAACTACACCTGTGAACATGTTTGAACATGATGTGTAAAACAAACACACACAAATCTGGAGAGTCACATCATTGTCAATCAGGACACAATGAGAAAAACAATTTGTAAGTAAGTGCTTTTAAACATATTTAAACATACATGTGAACCAAAAGACTGTGTTGCTAAGCAATATGTTATTTGAGAAACTAAGACTGTCCTTTGATGACCAGTGCAACCAGATGCTATCCAGTGTTTTTCATACATTAGAGTCATTACAGATAATTGTGCTATCTTACAAATAGGATTATCTGACAGGATTAGTTAAATAGAATCATCATCAAGTAGAGAATCACTGGCTTATCAAAAAATAGTAAAAAGAAAAATCTATCACCAGAACATTCAAAACTGGTTAATGTTTACATGTCTGATGAATCATAGGTATTTCATCCTAGCAGACCTCAGATGGAATTGCTACATATAGTCCTAAGATTAAGCCAAACTTCAGTGAAAAAAAAAAAAAAAAAAAAAGACTATCAAAGATTCAGAGGACAATCTCCTTTAAAATTCTTTCAGTTCAACTTATTCTCTTTCCCATACCTTATATATTTAAGATTGAGTCTTTAACTAACTGTGGCTAGCATTACTCATGGTACTATTCCATCTGTTATGCATATGTATTCAAACTGATACCATTCTATTTTATTGATAACCTTAAATAGCCTTAGGTTACATTATCTCCTTGCTGTATCTAATATTTCTTAAGTCTTTTCTGTGAAACCATCTAAGTAAGCATGTCACTGGCATGCTGTTGAATACAAAGTATATCTGCTCACATAATCCTAGCAAGCAATTAACAGGCAGAACAGCATAAATAATAGTCACCTCACAACTCAAAAAAAGGTGTTTGACAGTCTAAACAGACTTAGATCAATGAATTAGATGTCAGTAAGTCACCTGGACTGAATAGTCTTCAGTTAAGAGAATCAATCAGAAGATGTAGTACTGCTGGCAAAGATCTGTGGTGTCACTGCAGAAAGGTGTGGCAGCATGGCTGCAACAGATTGTCAGTGTGATGTTTAGGAAAGATATTGAGAAGGAATTGTCATTTTGATGCTGTCAAAAGCCTTCAATAGCATTTTCGTACAACTTGTCATTTGCCATGGATTTGATATTTAAGTATAAACAACTGTTTTTAAATAAATCATGAGATACTTCCACATTACATTCTTTAGGACAACTCCACAAATGGAAAAGCTTTAAAAAAACATACTCATCACAGCATTAAAAGGAATAAACAACTCTCAAACATCAAGTTAGACTGATGACCTACTTCTACCTTAAAGTAACTTTCTTATAATTAATTTTATTCACTTTTTATCTTCTACCAAAAAAGTGAAAATTGTCTAATATTTAGTGTTGGATTTAACAAATATAAAATCACAAGAATTACAGAGTTAGATATCTTCAGAGGCAAATAGCATTGATAGGAATTACTATGTCCAAAGAAATAATTTCTGCTGGTAAGAAGCAGCAGTCAAAAATCTTAGTCAGCATTCAATTTTCTGAAATATCTAAGAAGGCACTTAAAGGAATTACTGTGATAAGTGGGATGAGTGTTAATGTTACAAGGACAGTGACTAACATGAGAGAAATTTGGTGCACACTGCATAAATTCTTCTAAAATAATGGAAGAGATATTACCAGATAAAACAAGTAAAAAGTGACTCCCAAACCATCAATATAAGAATCATTAACATCCATTCATTTTATGTTGGAGTCATCTTGTTACTATTACATTTTGCACAGACTTCTTGAAATAAATATTAAAGATACTGTAATAAACTGATTAAGGAGATAAATATTTGAAGAGGATTTTTTTTTATACACACACTTACATACCATGTTAACAGTGAAATAGTTCGTCAGAAAATCATTTTAGATTGAGATGTAGAAATGGAGCTTCCTTCTCCCCAAAACTAAAAATTGATTAAAACATTTGTTTAATCTCAAGATGACAATGACGTTTCCTTTATTGTATTTACAAACATCAGTATTGTAACGGGGTAACAGTCCAATACTCTCTAAAGATTATCACTGCACCTGAATGTATAAATTCCTGAAAGGATTCCAAAACATGCTTATGCTACAAACACAAGTTCATTCTCTGTACTTAAACATAAAAACACGTTTAGAAAATAAGGGCACAAATCAGCAGGATCAGTTCAATTTTAAACCTGATCATTTTTCTGACTATTGTACCTTCTGTTCTCTATTTTCAAAATGGATCTTAGTTTGAAGGGAAACCTTTCTTCTCATCCTATAGGTGCTAGTATACTTCAGTTCCTCTGTCTACTTTTATTGTACCACTACCTATCCAGTGGGTAAAGACTGGGAACTTAAATGAGTTAATTCCTAGAACATTATCCTCAGACTTGCTGCTACAAATTTATTATCTGTTTCCTACAGCTGTCATTAAGACCACCAATAACTATTAAAATGACTTCAATGAAACTTAGTTCAATTTACCTAAGTAATAAACCTCTTATTTTTGGCTTCCTATTGCTAGAGAAGTTCCCTCAGCTTCAGAAATTATGACAGTGTCCAATGGATGTGAACTACTCTGTCATCTCATCAGCCATATGCTGTCAGGCTTTGTCTCTCCATCCAGAAATAAGAACATTTCCAGAAACCCTCTAGCTAAGTCTGTCTTCATCCATCTGCCACCTGATCAAAAGTTTCCTCTTTAACTGCTCATCATCTTTTCTGGTGTCCACAGAATAGAAGGCCCTTTGATTCCCCACATAATTTTTAAAAGCTTTTTCTGTTACGAAATCTCATCTAGCCTACCATGAACACAGTTTAAACAGGTGGATCCCCATATACCTGGCAAGGACATTTCTCTGGACCATTTAGAAAAAGTCAAAATGACCAAAAGAATTGCTATGAAGGCATCACAATTTATATTACTAATAAAGGTGTTATTTTAACCCACTTCAATATGCACAACACAAAATGTCAACATTTACAAAAATTATGTCATAAAACAATGAAATATGTGGAAGAATATACCTTTTCAATAGTTTAGTAAAGTCTCCACAGAATCAATATAATTTTGGAACACCTTAGATTTAAAAAAACACTTTTAGAATAGTTTTCTTTACAAAAGACATTTGTGTTTTTCATTTGTGATGAAATATAACGTTCCACTTATAGCCTTACTTTTTTCCAAATATCAGAATGAGAACACCAAGATGTAGAAAAACTCTTACCCTCATAAATGTCTATTTCTGAGGGTACACGTTACTATGAAGATACTCAAGGAACTGCAATATACTTCCCAGAACCTTTCACAGATGGCTGGGGGAAATGGCCATTTAGTACAGCATCTAAAGGCTGCTGTACAATGGAAAGTACAGCAGCCTTTAGAAACTTGAGACTTCAGTCTTGGGACTGAATTGATGCATAGGCTGACCCTGGACTTTTCTGCTGCACCGGCAGACATTACATTCCAACTTTAACTATTGTTATTTTTGTATGCATTTCAGTTCCGCGTGTTGTAACAATTGTTTAGCCATTTCAAGAAACAATACAAAAAAACCCACAAATTTCTGTGCTGTTTTGAAAAAATCTTTTTTTAGGGAAGTCTTTACACTCATAAATCACAGTCTTCGCTAACAAAATAGAGAACATAAGATTCAGCTACAAGTGTACTAACTTTTTGAGAAGTGACCAAGTAATTATATAAGCATCAGTGTTTCTAAGCACAAGTTCAAATCTCCATCTTTATTTTTTGCAATAAGTTTAAAATTGACAATATATTTATCTATTAAGTCAGTGATTAGCGTATTGCAATCAAGAGTAGCAACTTTTTCTAGAAAATGAAACACCCTGACAATTACAAGATTATCAAAACACTCTAAAGCTCCTCGAATACACAATGAAGACTTCAATACAAAAATAAGTTTATAAAATAACAGTGCATTAAAGCAGCATCAGGTATCTCAGTATATCCATGAAATCAAGCTCTACTCTGAAAATGAATTTGAGATAATGTTAAGAGAAATTCATCAGCAAACCAAGGGCATACTGATGAGCCACTACTGATCCTACATACTCCTTAGAATAGCCTTTACCCTTGAATTTTTCCAGTAGAAACATCAATTCAATGGAAAGATTGCCTGAGTTCTCAGTTCTGTATCTTATTGAAATACCAAGACATATCATACTAGGTGTCAAAGCCACAAACATTTTTTAGGGAGAAATTTATATTTGTACATATTTATATTTATTCATATAAGGAGCTGGTAACTTAAATGAGATTTTACTATGCTGACAACTGAAGTAATAAAAACTAGACAATGAAATCTGAAAGGAGAGAAAAGAGATCCAATTGGTTCTCTTAAGCAATCTTCTCACCTACCAATACAGCAGATAGCACTTACTCAGTATTTCCCACTGATGCCACATTTCAGTGCAAGTCTTTGAAAGGAACAGTTAACAGTACATAAACACCACAGTTTTTGGTGAGCTATTTAAATTAATTTCGAAGAAAGAAAAAAGAGGCAGCCATAGCTTTTACTTTGCATATTTGAAAAACATTCCCCAGAGCTAAGCTGCATATGCATAGTGAAAGAAACACTAAAGTTGTGATGATAAGATTTTGTGTAATTGAAAGTCCTCTGGGAACTGTTTTTCAACTGTTTTCTATGTGCATGTCTTTTTATGCCATTCACACATAAATTTAATTTGTCTTTTGGTCTTCAAGATAACAAGCTTCTAAAAATGGCATATTTCTGTTCTTTTTTATAAAATAACCTGTACATTTCTGCTTGGATAAAAAATTCAAAAATGTGCAATGAACAAAGGCAAGTAGAAGATTTTAACTATCGGCTTGCAAAACTTTGATATGGAGTACAAGTACCCTGAAATAATACCTTTCATCATTTATTACTGAAAAGAAATGTATTTCTTATATTGTGCATATAAAATGAGCTATCCCTTTGAACCTAGAAACTCTCTTCTTTTTTCCTTAGTTCTAGAACTGACAACTCTATTCTCCCATCTACTTTAACTTCACAATTATAAGACAATTTCTAGAAGAATTTTCCATCTTTCCAAAATATTCCTAGATGTCCCAAACTGTCCATTGTCCAGACTCCAAATAAGAACATCTCCAAGCAGAAGTGACAGAATTATACTGACCTACATATCAAAATTTCATTCTAATGACTGAGCACTATTTTCTCATTTTGGTAAAGCAAGTAATCAGTTTTTCAGCCTTTATTGATATCATTTCTTTATCCTAACTAGATATATATCAATAGGTAACAAATAGAAAACAATGCTCTGCCAGCATTTCTCCAAATAGTAGCAATGTCTTTGTTGTAAAAGCCTAATGAGAAAAACACTGCTGCTGAATAACCTCATAGCAAGAGCAATACATTAATGTTTGTTGTAAATAGGTTCTTACTATTTTTTAAACCTAAATATAGCAGAATTAACATTACAATGAGGCTTTTTTAATCCAGCTTTGAGCATTTCATTTCTTCAAACATGAAAACAAATGATAATGACAATCAAAGCTGAAATTGAACATTTATCAGTGTTTGGGACAGTGAAGAATATTTATTTCTTTGGGTGGAAATTTACCAGCAGCCTGGTAAATTCCTTTTTACATTCACATAAATGCAAGTATGACATTAGATATTGGTTTGTGTTGATTCCTACGTGGATAAAAAAATCTGGGAGAGGTTTACAGCCCTTGCAGGAAAAAAAAAAAACACAAAGAAAAATGTAATTTATATTTACAGACACAGCAAAAGGAGAACAAATTACCAAGCAGTTATGATCTCTTGTAACACATAACAGTGCACTTTGTTCAGCAAGTAGAAGCTGTTCTCAGAAGGAGGGAAACTTGAATGACTGAGAGGACATGCTTATTTTTACTTATTAATAATCTCAGAAGAACCACTGAAAATTAACAGTGGATTGGAATGAACTCCTCTATATTATGTTTACTATCTTTATAAATCTCTCCTGTTCAGAAGAATGTTGTGGTCTGTTTCCTTATTCTTTATTTCTCCAAACATTATAATTTACAAATAATCCTTATTAATTTTCCTATAGTAAGACTAAGGTGACAACGATCAATTACTGTAAGAACAGTTTCTGAATGTAACGTGATTGGAAAAGGACCTGATCCCTGCAGAGCTTTCAGTGCAGTGGACACACCACAATCTCTTTTCTTTATTTAAACTTTTGAATTGTGTACAAATCAAAGCAGTAATGCTTTCAGACTACTTTGATGATAATGAAAAGCATGTCACAAAATCCATTAGTAACAGAAAGGTAGTACTCTATTTAAATGTGCAAGTAAAGTTGAAAAATTGTAACAATTAAGTGAACAAAGGTTCAAAAGGATAAAATTTATGTATGGAGGAGATGGGAGAAGTAAATGAGGAAGAAGCAGACTGAAACATTATTCTGAAAATCTAAGATTTAATAACATAACAAGCAAACAAGATAGCAACAGAGTGCTTCAACTACCAAGAAGAAAATACAAGCAAATATAAATATGCTCGCATGTTCTTTTGGTTTAGATGAACACACTTCAGTAATTCGTAATGTCTTGTTCATGTTTACTGAACAAACATGGAGTCCACAAAAAAAACTGAAATAAGAATGAGGTCTGCCTCATGTTTTTGTAACAGACAGAATTTTAAGCTAAAATAAAACAAAACAAATCTGATAATTGTCAAAATTCCTAGATGAGAAGTTTGGAACATAACTACATCACAATTTTACTGTTCAAAGCACAGAACACAGATTACACAATACTTCATCAGGTGAATCAGACTCTTCTGCTGCATTTTGCTCACACTGTGTGTTGGATACTGACTTCCAGTACATTTTACTGCAAATACCTCTCATTTCGAGAAAGAGCTAGTTTGGGTATCAAATTTGTTAGTTTCCTGGAATCTATTATTAAAATAATTTTCCTCAATTCTAAACCACTTGTTCTCTCACTAGCCTTTGAAACTGTAACTAAAATTTAATATCCACATTAATTGAAGATAAATAATTTTAAATAAATTAATTATCAGCTAAATTTTATTGCTGAACTCCATGGAAATCTATGCACAACTGTTAAATATTTCAAGTAGTATTAATTTTGGAATCCTTCTTTAGCCGTAAACCTAGATTTAAAAAAAAATGAGATAAAAAATAATAACAGCTCTGCTTTTAGAATGTTATTTTGTACTTAGGTTGACTTACGTAAACTAAATACTTAGACTTTTTCATTACTCAAGACAAAAATAAAACCTGAGGCTGGCCTAGCACTCAGTACTTTTTGTCACTGCTCATAAACTAGTATTGCCAAAAACCTGCAAAAGCAGAAAACATCAAAAGATGGTATTTGATAGATATTCCAGGAAACACGGCTGTTCAGTAGTGGTATTTCCAGATTTTTGCAGATCTCATGCAAAGCGCCCGCAGGCAAGAGTTAGTACCTTGCTCTTTCTGATTTTCAGGCTTCCCACTCCTAAAATTGTGTTACTCTTTTCCAGATATCATTTCTAAGTTTAAGTTCTAGGCCCTCACCATAAACAGAAATCCCTTACACAAGGTTAATGCTATATAGTATTACACCATATCTCATATTAGTTCTGTTTGTGTAGCATAGATAAATAAACAAAATGTGAGAAATAATATTTCTGGGTATGGGTAGCTGATAAATTCCTCTATTTCTGATGCATATACATACACAGGGCCTTTTGTTCTGTGTTGGAGAAGACACATACCCGTGTGGTATTTTATGTAACACAGCTTGACTTTTATACTTAGAAAGTGAAGTATTCTCTCTCACTCTGAACAGTAAAACTCAAACACGACAGTGATAAACAACTGCGCTCTCATCTACCTCCCACTTCTTTCCCTGGTTTGGAAAAATTGATTTATTCATTGCTTAGTTAATGACCTCTTGAACTGACTTCATACACAGGGTATCCCTCTAACATTAATACCATTTTGCCAGGGTTTTGTGGTGTATTTCTTTTCCCCAGTTCATTTTAAAAATACACTTCCTACTGTCTGTCAATATTTCTGAAGCTCAGATATATTTTAAGGGTGATGTGAATAGATTGTAAATTAGCCCGCTCTTTCATTGCTCTTTACCCAGCAAGTCAGTACCAGAGTGTAAAGTACTCTGCCAGCAAGGGCAACACCAGACTGCAGAATTCACAGGAGACAGAAAAAGGGCACACCAGAAAAATAATTCAGAGTACTGGAAATGCAGAAGAGCGTCCAACAGAATCTATTGCTTAGGAAGACTCACAGCTTAGGTATCCAACAGGGCTATACAGCAGAAAGAAAACAAAAACATGTAGCTATAAAAAGTTAATAAAGCAATTAATAAAAGTGTTATAAACAAATCAGTAGGAATGAATAATTGTTGATTCTTAAATAAGATAGTACAATATAACAAGATCCCCTACAAGCAGAATACTGTTAGTAGCATTTCAGATCTACTATCCTGAACAAGTGCACATTACATGTGGTCTCTTAAGAACACTGGTACTTTTGCTCAAGCTCATTAACTGAAACGATTGAAAGAAAAGAGGTTACACAAATCCAGTTTCGTTTGTTCTAAACACAACCATGGAGATAGATTTGCAATTCTAGGCACAAAAAGATTACTAATTCTTCTGTAGTGCTGTTCATTTGCATAATTAAAAGCTGGCAACTCTTCAGTGTTCATTTCCTTTACCTACTTGTAATACTTTCCAGCTTTCTCCGCGTACATAATTAAAAGGCAAAATTTTACAACTTCTAGATAAAAAATACTAATCAGCAACTATCTAGTCTAAAATTTATAAATTACTTTTTTTTTTTTTTTTTTTTGCTTTGTATTATAGTTATGTCTACCCCCTAAATTAGCCAAGCTTCATTCTGAAGTGAATTCAAGTGTTTAGCTTTTCATGTCACTCAAGTTACAGGTCCAGAGCTGTTCTGTTCTTCATTTGTTCAAATCAAGAAGTGGAATAAGTACACTGTATACTAAGTATACAGTGATTCAGATGGAGACAGTTAGAGAACTCCTCCTCCATCTGAACTGTCACACATCCATGGCACCAGATGGGCTCCACTCTAGAGCGCTGAGAGAACTGGAGGAGGTGATTGCCAAGCCACTCTTCACCGTCTACCAGCACTCCTGGTTATCTGGAGAGGTCCCAGAGGATGGGAGTCACATTGGCAAGCCTCCAATCTACAAGAAGGACTGTAAGGAGGATCTGCAGAACTGCAGGCCAGTCAGCCTAACCTTGGTACCGCAGAAAGTTATGGAGCAAATCATCTTGGGTGAGTGTACCCTCAGTAAGTTTGCAGATGACACAAAACTGGGAGGTGTTGTCAATCTGCCTGAGGGTAGGGAGGTCCTTCACAGGGATCTAGATAAGCTGGATTGCTGGGCTGAGGTGAATGGGATGAGGTTCAACAAGGCCAAGTGCCAGGTCCTGCACTTTGGCCACAATAACCCCACGCAGTGCTATAGGCTTGGGGCTGAGTGGCTGCATGACTTTAAGAGGAAGGGGACCTGGGGGTGTTGATTGATGCTTGGCTGAACATAAGTTGCCAGTGTGCCCAGGTGGCCAAGAGGGCCAATAGCACCCTGGCCAGTATTATAAAGTGTAGCCAGCAGGAGCAGGGAGGTAATCATCCCCCTGTATTCAGCACTGGTGAGGCTGCACCTCGAGTATTGTGTTCAGTTTTGGGTCCCTCACTACAAGAAAGACATTGAGGCCCTGGAACATGGCCAGAGAAGGGCAACGAAACTGGTGAGGGGTCTGGAGAACAAGTCTTACGAGAAGCGGCTGAGGAAGCTTGGACAGTTTAGACTGGAAAGGAGGAAGCTCAGGAGAGATCTCATTGCAGTCTACAACTTCCTGAAGGGAGGTTGTGATGAGGAGGGGTTTGGCCTCCTCTCCCAGGCAACAAACAGGACCCAGGGAAATGACCACAAGTTGCACCAGAGGAGATTTAGATTAGACATAAGGAAGAACTTTTTCTCTCAGAGAGTGCTCAGGCACTGGCATGGCCTGCCCAGGGAGGTGGTGGAGTCACTCTCCCTGGCAGTTCAAGAGGCATCTGGATGAGGAGCTATGAGATATGGTTTACTACCCTGTGGTAGCAAGGGTAATGGCAGGACAGTTAGACTAAATGATCTTGTAGGTCCTTTCCAATCTTGTGTATAAAGTACAATTGACAATAAGCACTGCAGAATATCTCAGGGAGCTGGGAACAGGGCATCACCACACACCAACCCAAATCCTCAAACACATATCTCATATCACTCATATCAAACACGTCTAACTCAGGAGTGGAATTCAGCCGTTTAAAGGAGTTCTCACAAGCTCTATTTACCTAAAGTGTTTCTTATTATAGTAATAAAAGCTAAGTACCTTCACATGGAAATTCAGCTCTAAATCGGAATGAACCCTGTAGAAGAGCTGCTCACTGTCCAGCAGCATGATGTAAACAACCTAGAGAAATTAAGCTTCTCTCAGCACCAGCAACCTGGGATAAATGCCTGAAATCATACTAATGAAGCTGATCACTGAACTAAACGTAAACAGCGGGAAGAGCCATGATTAGCCCCAGTGCACTTAAAATGTATCCTCACATTTTGCATTTTGGTACCATACAAAGCTTTTATTGTTGGATAATTACTTATCAGACTTATATAACCTACTGCCCAGCACAAGTTTGCCCTCTGGTTTTCATACCCGTTTGCTAAACAATGAGCAAACTGTAAACTAGATTTATGCTGTAATGACCCAAACTCCTCTCAGCAACATTTATACATGGGATATTCTGACAACTTCACCAATAATCTGACAATCATAAAAACAAGTTACCAAAGCATGTGTTATAATTTAACAAAGTACATTATCAGACTTATCAGTAAGGAGTTTCTAGAGGTGATACAGCAAGAATATGAATTATCCTATTTTTGAGCAAGAATCAGCTTCCTTATTTCCAATGCTTTGTTGATAAAATTATCTAAACTACTGTAAGAGTATATGCATGAGCACTCCTATTGAGTTGCTTTTTCTATTTACTATATATAGCATTCCATCAAAAACACTGAACTACTGAACTGGCACTCAGCAGCATAATTGTATCTATTTTATTCTGTCCATGATCAGGCTGCATTCCGTTATTAAATTGAAGTTCTTTTAAAATACAGTTGGGTGACATGGCAAAAGCATATGTTATAAGTTAAATTGGTTGCTGGGAAACAGAAGTGGCAGACGTGCTGAAGTAGACAAAGCTGTTTGCTCAAAAGCCCCCTTTAAGGTGAAAACTTTGAAAAAACCTGCATATGAAGGTA
This sequence comes from Gallus gallus, assembly GCF_016699485.2. NCBI lineage: Eukaryota > Metazoa > Chordata > Aves > Galliformes > Phasianidae > Gallus > Gallus gallus. Next base: position 63,555,739 of record NC_052535.1, on the reverse strand, counting down.
TGGAGAGTAATACATATCACAACTGATGAATCTGAAAGGAAAGCTTAAAATTCACAAAATTGTAAAACAATGGATCATTTAGTCACTAGTTACTGAGGCAAGAGTAAAATTTAATTAAGAAAATTATCAAAAATTTACTTTCTTGCAGAATACACAACAGCTTTTATTAATCACACCCATGAATATAAGCGTTTGCATTATAAAAACATTTGAACTGAAGTGGTTAATCAAAAAAGCAGAAGTAATATGCAGCAACTTTTATCCACCTAAGCAACTTTAAAATTGATATTGAATCATAGAATTGAAAGGGACCTCTGAGGGCCATCTAGTCCAACTCCCCTGCAATGAACAGGGACACCACAGCTAGATCAGGTTGCCCACCTGATCCCACCTCATCTTAAAAGTCTCCAGGGACAGGGCATCAAGCACAACACAAGGTAACCTGTTGCAGTACCTCAGCACCCTCACTGTAAAAGATTTTTTTCCTTTATATCTAAATCAAACCATGACTTGCTCTGTCACCACAGACCCTGCTGAAGAGTCTGCCCTCTGTGGTTCCCCTGCTATCAGGACACCTCACAGCCTTCTTTTCTGCAGTCCTCATTTGAGAGATGCTCCATCTCTTGAATCATTTTTGTGGCCCTCCTCTGGATGCATTCCAACAGGTCTGTGTCCCTCCTGTATTGAGGACTCCACATCTGGACACAGGTGAGGCCTCACCAGCACAGAGTAGAGGGGCATCATCATCTCCTTTGACCTGCTGGCCAAGAATCTTTTGATGCAGCTCAGAATACAGTTGGCTTTCTGGGCTATGAGGGCACATTGTTGGCTCATGCCCAGCTTCCATCCACCATTACCCCCAGGTCTTTTTCAACCAGGCTGTTCTCAATCCTTTCATTTTCCAGTTTGTATTGGTAATGGGAATTGCCTCGACCCAGGTGTAAGACCTTGTACTTGGATTTGTTGAATCTCATGAGGTTCACCTGTTCAAGACTGTCTAGATCCCTCTGGATGGGGCCCCATCCCCCTGGTGCATCAGCTGCTGATTACACCAAGCTGTGGGCTGCAAACTAGCTGAGGGTGCACTCGACCCCACCTTCAATGTCACTGATGAAGATATAAGATATAAGCTAAGAATACACAGAATAAAAGCTAGGAATTTTCTTCAAAATTAAGCATACATTTTATCCCTATTTAAAATTGATCATATGGTGGTGACTATGTTAGAAATTGCTTGCTGTTAAATCCTGTGTTATAATAATTAGATGAAATTCAAACTATGGCTGATAATTCAGAGAAGTCTGATGGAACACATTCACTAGGTTAATCCGTATTACTAGAATCAGTTCAAATATAAGGTTAAAATTCAGTGAATAATTTTCTGGTACTCATTCAACTATAAAAGAACATGTTCCGTGTTCTATAGGAAAAAGAGAATGTTTCTGCTTATGTTCAGGAAGTTATGGCTTCTACACTAAGTTTTCTGACATCTTTTTCATGAACATTTGTACACTACACTGAATTATTCTCAGGAATGTCCATATTTTCAGTCCAACAGATTTCTAAAGCAACACATTTTTCAAGCTACTTGATTTGCGTTAAGTGGCAAAATGAAACAGAATTCAACTCTGACTGCAAAAACAGTCTCACAGCTCTTCTATATTTTTCTTCCTCAATGTCTTAATGTAGCCATTGTCATTATGTTTTCTAATACATGGAAAAATTGCCCCTAAATGAACTATAAGTCATGGGACAGACTAGATATCAATTATACATTTCACCTGAAAAAAAAAAAAAGGACAGACCAGCTTATTGGCAGAACAAGAAATAAACACAGAAACCATCAGCAATGTGCCTGAAACAGCCAGGAGCTTTGCAGAAGTCATCTGGACAGATTACATGGATCTGAGCTGAGATTTCTGTTTCTACGCATCTCTGCTCCTTCTTGCATCTTCAGATTCGTTTTCCATGGAAAGCATGCTGTTACCGGCTTTCAGCTATCCCCTACCTCCCACCCCTCACAGTATCCTCTAGAATTTTAGCAATATAATGAATATGCGCATGGAAAACATTTATGTATTAACAAGTCTACCTGCCTGAACGGGATAAGTAGAGCTCATACTGCCTATTTACTGCATTTACCTGGTCTACAGAGATCTCATCTTGATATAGTTATGTCAGTAGGTACCCGGATGAAATCAGCAAACAGCTTTTAGACTAAACGTAGTTTGGCATCTCTCATTGGGATTGCTCAATAAAGACAAGTAAACTATACTAAAAAATTGAAAACAAAACCACAATTTTGACATACAACATTTAGGATAATCCTCAGGCTACCAGTAAGACGACATCAAAAACCACAGACAAAACTGCTACAAAATGAAAAACCTATAGGAAAATCAAGCCTGAGTCACATACATGGCAACTTCCCTTAGATTATTTTGAAGACTCTAAGCAGGCTGATTGAGGCCCCCACACTGACAGCATATGCACAAGTCTCTCTTATGCTAGTCCTTCAGATCTTGAAGCTGTTTTCATGCGACCATAATCTCTAGTTCCTAACCTCTATTCATAATTTACATAAAAACAATGCTTCAATCACTTTAAAACAGAATATGTAATAAACATTTCCTAAATTGAGTCCAAACAGATAGCAATGACATTTTTGCAGGAAATGTTTGGTTTTTTTTTTTTTTTTTAATGCAAACTACAACAAGAATTACTTGCAACTGTTCATGCAAGAGTCTGGATGATCAGAGAAATGCCCATCAACCACTGTTTCCATATACACTCTCACTTGTTGAAACAGTTATAGATCTACATCCGTACATAAACACATTTTTTCTCAAACACTTTTTATCATCATAACCAATGAGGTACAACTACTGTTTGCTTGTGGAATTTTTGCATATGTCTATCAAAAGCCATTGGACAGTATGCATTCAGAGAAAAAAAGGCAAACAAAAACATTTTACATCTAAAAATTTTTAGCTATTACTTTCAAAGCTCCCCACAGACAGACTTGAATAGCATCAACTTCAATTTTAAAGCTAAAAAAGAACAATGATTAGCTTTTCATTACACACAATTTCAGTGAAATCAAGCACCATCTCAGTAATAACATAAGGTTTCAAGTGACATTATTTCCTTCTTGTATTCAGATAGTTTAAGCTTAGTATCTTTTAAGTACACTTCAAAACTCTCATTAAAAAAAATCTCATGTGCAAGTGCTTACTTGCTAAAGATCTTAATTCTAACGTAAAAATTAGATGTCCTCCTACTTTTGAAACTCAAGTGGCAATCTCCTTCAAGCTCTACCATCCAATACAAGAAAATAATCAAACCACATACCTAATCTATCATTTAGATCTTGGATAAGTTAACACCCATTCTTTCCTGAATAGTTTAAGTATTTTCTTATTCAAATGTATAAATACATTTTCATTTTACATTTATATATATATATGTAAAATATATGTATATTTTATATTTTAAATGTAAAATACATTTTCCACTACCCCTACCTAAGTTTAAAACAAACAATAAAAAAAGGTAACTTAAACTTGTGATATAATTATTTAAAAAACAAATATATCAGCAGAAAAAACAACGTTAGGTAAGGAAAGTGCCATTTATGACAACAAAAATCAGTTTTATTTTAATCTAGGATATATTTTTAAATTAATCACTTAAAAATAATTGCAATGATTGTTTAGAAAGGACAGTGTGTGCATACACCTTACTATCCACCGAGTTAGGGAATTTAATATTAGTGAAAATGATGTCTGGGCCTTCAGTAGCATTGCTATTTTGAGACTGAAGTTTTACTGATGTTTCTCATTTAAAACTTATTAACATAAAAAGAGTTGTTGTTAGGTCAATTTACACAGACAATATTTTCAACAATCCGAAAGTATCATTCACATCAGAAAATGGGGACTCACATTGCAATTATCACAAATAAACATTAATTTTCTTTAGTAGATGACTTAGAAGTGGAAAAAATGCAGCTTATTCTAATAATTTAAAAATAGTGATTATATTACCAGTCTCAAACTAAAAAAAAAAAACAAACCTAATAGAATCACAGAATCACAAACATGAGACTTTTTCCTAAAAATTACGTTTTACTTAATTATAAATTTAAAAAAAAATATTCAAAGAATGCATTGTGGAAATTACACTCAGTGCCAGGCAGTAAGGTCTGAAAACAGTAAGCCACAGCATTGAAACTATGCACTTCCTTCCGGGAACCAAGCAAGGGTTGGGTCTTTATTTCTTTTATTAAATTTCTGCTGAAAGAAGAATGGGCACATTCTTAGAAAAAACAATGAATTAAAAATCCCAAATTTCAAGAAGATATCCATGATACAATACCATCCTGGAAAACACTTTCCAGAACATAAGTAGACAAGAAGTTATTCTATCAGCCTCACCTAGACTACATGCTTTGTGTTTTTCAGGTGTTCAAGATTTCTATAGTCATTATAGAAGTTTGATTTTTTTGTTTGTTTTTTAAATTAAATTGATATTTTACATATATAAAATATTTTTCTTACTTTTGTAATGTAAAGATTGACTGCTTGAAAATTAGAAGAAAATTCAACATTCCCACCCATGAGCATTTTCTTAGCCCCTTAAGATATTTTCACTTCATCACTTACCCTCTTAATCTACAGCGCTATTAGGCAAATTACTATTAGAGTGCAAGGATAGTATTAGTGATGTGCAAGAACAGTTATAATTGAAATGTGTTATTTAACATTGTTAGAAACACTTCTACATTCTAGAACTGCCCTAAATTGTCTTGAAACAATAAGCAACTCAAAGACAACTCTCAATGCAAAATGTCATTTTTGCAAAACCAGTATCCAGGAAACTATGGATTCTTGGCAAGTTGGTCAGAGATGTGCAGCCTGGTATGCTGGGTTGGACAACTCTCAAAGTGAAAAACTGAACAAAAAAGAATCTCACAAAAGCAGTGCTTTTCATCTACATAAGAAGCACATCTCATCCCCTATCACGTTTCTGTCCCTCCTTACTTTGCAGGAAAAATGAACTACTTTCCAGAATAATACAGAATTCTACACAGTATCGCAACTGTCTTACAGTTTTTGGCAGCAGCAGCAAGGAAGAACAGTTTGATCAAGAGCTGTAAGGTTGTGAATGGAAATTCATACAATTGTTTAGATTTCTGATTTTTAAGGATACATTACTTATTCTTTCCTATGATTAGATTAGTCTCTAGGAGACAGAAAAAATCTTCGTTTCTCCAAGTTACTGGCTATTAAATCTCTAGAATTACTAGTATCAATACTATACAACATGCCTAAGAATATTAGACAAAGCATGTTCAAGATGTGATCAGCAATAATATACTAAAAAACCCTTAAAAATTGTTTTAATTGAAAATTTAATCTAGATAAGTGAACTGCATGATGACATTTATTTTCAAGACTTTTTCATAGTTACTTTGGCATAAAATTCTGAAAGTATTTAACTGGAGTTTGTTTATAATATGATTTCTATATTTTTATTTTAGGTTGCATCATCAGCTAACATACTCAAAAGCATGCTTCTAGCCAGGAGGTTAATATTTCTAATATATTAGAAGTCTTGATGTGACTTAGGACAAACAGCAGTAGTAATATACAATTGAAGATAGTTGAGTACATAAAATGAATTGAAGTCTAAGTCTAGACTAGTCTAAAGACTAAATGAATGATGCCTAAGTTAGAGAAAATTAGGCAGTGATATATTTGAGAAGTTAACCTCATTACTGTTCCTAACTTTTTAATGAAACATTCCACATTCTTCAAGTGAGCATTACCACATAAGGCTTTTAATGATAATTTATATATTGCATGGTATTAATAGGTGAAGGTTTACTAGCCAAACTTGTTGGAAGAATTAAATCGCTACCCCAAAGTGTTTAATTAATGCTTTTTTATGCCACTCTAAATCAAGTGAATAATTCAACATATTTCCAAATTGTGTTATAATAATATAATAATATTAGCCAAACAGCTATTATATATGACAGCTTCACACACATTTCATATACTTTACTGTATATTTAGTTAAAAGCAAAATCCTTGCAAAAACTGGGATTTGTCTTCGTATGTCTTATGACTTACAGAAGTGATACAGACACGAACCACCACAAGAAAAATACCCCCCACAAACTCAGCTGCAATACTGCACTAAAAATTCATTCCAAAATAAATAAATACATAAAGAAATTACGAGAAAGTCCTTAATGTTATTCAAAAAGATTTTCCTGCTTCCTCATTGATTTTTAGACTACTCCTTCAGATAGATAAAGTAGAGCAAGTTAAATAATTAGCTTATTCTTTCACATCTTTTCCAAACCCTGGATTCACACTTTTTCTTCTCTCCACTTGCAATTCAATAAGACATCTCTGAAAAGTTCTGACATTACACTTGAAAGAAGTGGACGATTTCCATTCCAAATTCCAAGAAAATTTATTTGTAGATCGACAAATCTTTAAGACTTACTATTTGTTTAAAAATATAATTCTTTATAATATTTTTCTTGATTATTTAACTCTTCCATATGCTTTTATTCTATTATTCCCATTTCATTTATAAAAAAGTCTATTACTGATCTTTTAAAGACACTGTATATAATTAAAATAAGCTGGTTCTGATGACAAAGTTAGCAAAGGCTTTGGTTATGAAGTTTTATTCTCAGTTTTTAAAAGAGACTTTGTATAACTAACTAATAAGTGATAGCTTAAAAAAAAAAACTACCTTTGCTTACAAAAATCCATCCATTCCACTTCCTGAGAAGGAAAAGAAAGCTTTGACAACACTGACAACATTTCATTGAAAATTCCATGTCATTAGGAGAAAAGAATAGAAATTTCAGAGAATGGATGTTAAAACTCACAGAAAGACAAACAAATAAACTCCTTGACAGTGTAGTTAACATTTTAAATTTAGCAACAATAACAGTCTGATATTATCACCTCCTGCTGGCTTTACTTGAGCTAGAAAATCTATGATTTTTATTCTTTTTTTTTTTTTTAAACAGGAGTACTATCAGGAAGTACAATATCAGTCCTAACAACCAAGACTGTAATAAGGAAATGTTAACCGCCTTACGAACTCAAAACATTTTTCCACTTTTTTTTCTTTTAGAAAGTGCTTTTTTTTTTTTTTTTTTGCAACTGTTCAGCCACTATGAATAACTTCAGCACGCTCATGCAAAGACTTGCACAGCTGATGAGCTGAGTAGTGCAGGTTAACATTTTATTTAGATTTTGGGGTTCAATAATACAGAAGAGATCGTAAAACAATGTGCTAACACCTGGGCAGACTCCATAACATCTGCAAATAATGAATGCTCCCTGGTAAGCATTCAGACACAAATCAGATTTCCAAAATACAGAATAATCACTGTAAAGCAGTAATCATTTCTGAGACCAAATGTGTACAGAAGAGCATACTTAAAACACAGACACTTAACACTTAAACACTTCAGATAATAGTGAATCAATCTCTTCATCATGTTTCAGGTAACAAAAAAAAAGACTAGAGACAATGTGACAGGATAGCAAAAAAACTGCTGGGAAAATACTTATTCAGTACATGATGTACATGGACCTAAAACTGGAGCAGGACAACCTGAAACTCAACCAGCAGCAATGACACTAACTCTCTTCTCAGTCTTGCTTGTCTCCTGACCATTCACTGTAAGTGTTTGAGTTCTTTCTCATCCACATGTGCAGAATTACATACTACCAGGACTAATTGTTCTTTGGTTTTCTCTATGAATCCTCACTCGATTTAAGTTTTTATTTGTTGTTTCCTTGCTTTTTAACTTAGCTTTAGGAATAATATATATGGTTTATATAAAATAATTAGGTACAGATTCAATTTTAGATATTTTAATTTCCTTTTATGTATCACCTGACCACTGTTATCATTTCTATATCATACTGCATTGCCTGACTGCCACAAGTGCAGAAGGAACAGGCTGAATACAGACCTCTATGATCTGAGTAGTTCTGAATGTGAAATTTTCAGGGCATACAGTTTCTCCCCAGAAACATACACCACATGGTTCTACACATGAAGACAGAGCTTTGTGGAAATGAACTCCTAACTAGGCTCCTGAAAATCTTTTTATCTAAATATTGTTTCCGGACTTAAACTTTTCCACAATTATGAAGAAATTCTGTATTCTTCGTTTTTCATGTCTCACAACAAATATTTTGTGGCTATTTTCATTTAACATTCTTAGTTGTCCTCCTGTATCATATTAAAGTAAAATATAGTGCAGTTGACTTTGATGAAAACCAAATCTTGCTGTTTGTATTTTAATCAGAGAAGCCTAAGTACCAGCTGTTGGCTAAATTATATTCAAAATCACCGTTCATTTTCTGGGCCAAATTTCATTTCTAATGTAAGCAGGCAACACTCCAGCACCTCCATTGCGCTTCTAACTAATCAGAATACAGAATGAAAATTGGCCTTTGAGGTTCACATTAAGCCCTTATTTTCATTATAGTTGGTAAAACAAAAATTACAATTTACCATAAAACCCAATGAAGACAAGCGTTGACAGCTTTCTTAGCACATTCTGCATTCACTTTCCAGGTATTTTCTGCTTTATGGATAAAATCAGTCTCTCCAAAGCATAAACAAACAAACATAGAAGACCCATTAAGTCCTCTAGTGTCTCTTCGAATCACTATGATGTCTTTGATAAAACGTATGAACTGATACATATGAACAGTTGGTGCTGTTGATACAAGCCTTTATTTCATCTTGCAGAAAGACTGGCATTTGGCACAGACCAAGGAAAAGACGACAGACGCCATCATTTTGTGACAAATGAGTTGACAACTGGGAAGAATATATAATTTAAAAATATCCCTATACAAGATAAGCATTATTGTTACCTTTCCTGACTCTACAATTCTCATACCACATGTGTATCATGCTGCCAGAATCTACCCTCATGAATAGTAAGGTAGATTAAGCAAGTCACTTCCCTCTCATCTGCACTGTCAGGACTGTGGTTGGGTGGTGTGGGATGGAACAAATCCACTGTTGACAAATTTCAATCCCTTGACACTAAGCATCTGGAGGAAAAGAGAACATAACCTGTGTGATAGCAACTTGTTAAAATGTGAAAACATTTATTCTTGCACAAATAACTATTGTCATGAGGTTTCCTTCACAATTTTGCATGTGCTACCACAATCTCATCCAAACTGACTGAATCTTCAGATTTTCTTTAGTCACCTGTTTGACTGAAATGCTCTATTTTCCTTTTGACCTTCTTTGTAATAAATTAAAAACTTTGGATTTGGTTTTTTTTTTAGGGTTTTTTTTGTTGTTGTTGTTATGTTTGTTTCCTTTTTTGCTTGCTATACACTCATGGCTCTCACTTTAGAGTTGATGGTACTTTTCTTAGTGCTTTCGTACAGAATAAACAGACCTCCTAGGAATAAATAATGTCATAATGCACAGGAACAAAACTTCAAAGGTTGGAATCAGAAGAAGCATAATCAGATGAAATGAGAAGTAAAGAGTGTGAGATGTTACCTCACTAAGATAAGATTCTAAAGCCTGTTATAAACAAAATAAGAAAAGAAAGGCTAAAACAGTGGTTCTGTTAAATACTCACACTCTTGACAACCTACCATACACTACCGAAGCTGTAGATGACTTTGTCTTTCTGGTAGACAACTGAGTACAAAAGGAAAGTACCTCAAGGAAACTGTTCTGGTTTTGAAAGCAAGAATCATAGAATGGATTGGATTGGAAGGACTTTTAAGATCATATAGTTCCAACCCCCTGCTATAGGTAGAGACAACTCTACACCAGGTTGAACTTATGACTATGTAGACATGCTGACCACCTGAGAAAGGAAGACTTTCAGGGGTCATCTGCTTCACAGTAAGCATACAAACATACCAGCAAGATGTCTTATGAATTCACTAGAGTCAGATATTGTGATATATGTAAGACTGGTCACTCGGCCACAGTCTAACATACAGTACAAAATCATGCTAAAAAAATGTCTCTTTAATGGAGACAGCAGACTGAATTGTATTTAGCAGCTAACATTACAGAATGGCATCAGTGAAGTACCTGACTTTCACCTACTGACATTTTCTTCAATATGAAACCAGGTAAAAAAAGCTTGCGATGTTAAAATCTGACAATGATGATAGAGGATTTTTACAAATACGACAGAACAGGCAAAATGAAATCAGTCTGAAATCCAAGGAAGTGCCAAACTTCATGAGAAATATATTCTACTTCTTTGCAATTGATAACACAAAAGAATGAAGGCACAAATTGGAAGCTTGAAGAGACTATATTTGCCATCCTAGAAGAACATCTACCACCACCCACGATACACATCTTAGCAATTAGATAAGCAAGTAAGAGTTATTTTATTTTTTACAGGTCAGAACAGGAAAAGTAGATGGCAAGAGGAATAGCATTGTAAGCAAGAAGATATGACATCTGAGCTATTGATGACCAAAACGTCAAATACTCAGAATAAAGTCAAAACCATCCAAAGAGCAATCTCCATTAGTCCTTCAGTTAAGACTTGGATTTATATAGATCATTTATTACATATAATATAGCAGTCACTACTTTTCCCCCCAGTTTCTCCCTAGTTGCAGTAACATATCTATACACTTCCATAGGACTAATAGAGGCCTGCAAGACAACAGCTTGGCAGCAAGTTTTAACAACTGGCCCTGGCAACAATATCTCTATGGAATATGTTACTAGGCAAACATGCTGCTAAAAGACACATTCAGAGTATCATGTTGCAGCAGGTCCTTCCCATCATATTCCTGACACACATAAGAATACATTTTTGTGTCCACAAAAGACTATTAAAAAACAGCACCATTTAAAAAGATCATGGAATGGATGTCTCATCCTGTTAGGTCTCCTAAAACTTGTATAACAGGCACATACTTGGCACTGAAATGTTTTTATTTATTAACAATTCAAAGGATGTTTTGCTACAGTTAAAAAAATCTCAGTAATTGATAGAACACATTAAAGTGATTCCGCACCTCCCACCAACTTTAAACTGCTTCTGGCTAGGGTGGTGGATAAGTCCTGGCTCTGTCCTGGAGCTATTTCTAAAAACTCTCTTAAGAGCTGACCACATTATCCTGTTATGTGAAAAACAAAGTATTTTGTTCTAGGAGAACTGTGGTTAAAGCTTTCACCATTCAAGAGATATGGGTGTGATTCCTCTCTATGCTAATACAGGATATAAACCTTTGAAAAACAGCCACAAACTCAGACTATAACTAGCTTGGAAAATAGGCATTCTTAGCCTCTCTTCAGGAAACTAAAAATTACATATATACAGACAGACAAAATCATCTAGGCTCCACAGCAAGGCACATACAGCTCCATATCCATGAAGTACAAAAGAATTTCACATCCATAAATTAGAGAAAAGGAAATTGTAGAAGCACTCTAAAAAAAAAAAGCACTCTACCTTCTTTTCCTTTTATCTATGAAGTGTGATCTTGAAAGAGAATGAAGAATACTCTCTTTAGTCTAACATCTTACATTTTTTGTAAGGACATCTCTTGGCCTTGTGACCATTCACCTCTAACAGCTAAACAAATCAGCACAGGTGAAGAAAATGGAAAGATAAAAATTCAATAAACATTTATCAAGGATCCATTTTACAACAAGTGAGAGAGAAAAAACAAGACAAGTGTACAGTTGTACCATTCCACTGAAGTTTTTCTGGACACACTACTAGGAAACATGCCAAAACAACTCTCCATTTCTCTGCAATGACAGATTACAAATCTAGGTAACTCACTGGTAATTTTCCTACTTTTGAATATTATGAAGCAATAATGGTAAAATAAATGCTTGTGTGAGCAGTTTAACACTGGATTTCGTAGCTATTGTCAAAATATTTGCTCCCTAACATAGTGTTTGGCATTAAGGAAGTCATGTTGTTCTGCTGCTGTCCTGATATACAACAGCTCCCATATTTCTTTTTAAGGAGTTAGTTCAATTTATACTTAACTGTTTCCCATTTCATAAGTTGAAAAATATTATCTATTCAGATAGGCAGAATTCAATAGAATCTGACTATAGCAATTTAGATGCAATTCCTATATTCCTTTTCTCATCTGCAAAACTCCTCTATACTTAATAGGCCTTGAATTTGAATGCAGAGCATAAATTAGAGTCCTAGTTCTCACCATCTATTCAATCTTTTTGCTTAAAATAAACTGTATTGTAATTTTATCTACATTATCAGGTAGTTTAACTCAGAATTTGCCAACCTGAATTTTCCTTCTATTCAAATAACATCATTCTCTGAATCAGAAAACAGTTCAAGCATTCTGTGCCGAACTTCTGCTAAAAACAAAACAAAACTAAAACTAAAAAAAACTAAAAACAAAACACATGCCTCGTAAGTGTAAGTTATTTTTTCCCCGAGGAACTTTAGTACTTTTTTCCTTAAAAAAAATTAAAAATCAACTTGGTTATACTTGCACATTTCTCAATCGTATTTTCAAGCTTTTTTCTCCACATCTTAATGAAAACAGAAACAGAGGCACAGAGGAATGTTGTGTGGCAGCTTTAACAGAAAAACTAACAGTTTTTAGAATCACGGGTCATCTGGACAAAAGAGAAAAGGAAACATCAAGATGGTTTTTACAGAGCTAATATTTTGTGCAGATTCCTTCTTTTGACTATATTTCAATGGCTGAACAAATCAGAGTAGTTTTGCACCTATTTTGAAGACTTTACAGCAATTAAATAGGCAGAGATCTACAATAATTTCTGTAGATCTTGTTTGTTTTCCTGACCAAACCTGCTTATTATCCTGTAAAAACCTTTTCCTCAATCTCAGGCTAAAGATTAGTTTTTGTAAAAAGTACTAAGAATCAATGAGCATAATTCATTCTAGAAAATTCATCAAACATCTTAAGACAAAAACAAAAAGTTAGCACTGAATTGTGTAAAAGTAGCTAACTATTCTTTAGACTATGTAAACCTTTTAAATTAATACATTCAAGACACTCCAGAAAGGTGTTTTTCCACTATATGAAAAAGTCACCACAATTCCATTCTATTTTACCTTTTTTTTCTTCCCTCCTTTCTGATTAGAAATGAAACAACTCCTCCCTACTGATCAAGGAATTGTTACACCGATGAGCCTGTTGGTCTTTCTCTAGAACAACAGTACTGCTAAAGAAAAATGTTTTACATCAACTTTCTACAAAAGCATACCAGTTGAGCATGGTTGTGGTTACAATACTGAAGATAACTTCAAAAGGCACCAAATTCAGTATCTTCACTACTTTATCTTCCCAGCAGAATCATCAGTATGGTTTTAATGAACACATTACTTACGAGCTTGCTTCCACAGACCTGGCTCCAAAATATGATATAAGAACTACTACATAAATGGACACGTGTGGCCAAAATTTAAATGTATGATTTTAGAAAGTATGAGTGACGCATTCATTTGCTATTATTCTGTGCAGGCCCAGTTGCTCATTTTTACTAAAAAGTAATTAACTAAATACAATATAGTGGTTTCCAGCTTATTAAGTTATTTTCATGGGAATTTAGATAAATTAGTTATAATGAGAACTAATGAAATCTCTAAGAGCAAAGGGTTCGATGGCAGAAATTTATCTATTGCCTGTGACTCCTATGTACTATAGTATAAAAGCACACTCAATTCATCCTTTATACACAAGCACTCAGGGTAAAGGTCTTAAAGTTCAATACTTATTCACTCATTGTTCTCATACAGTGCCGGAATCAAAACAAAATGTAGTATAAAAAGACAAAAATGGCTATACTAGTTAACAGAGAAAAATGTAAAGTCTAAATAGATTTAAGTAAATATGATTTAACATGGGCCACAGAGACTGGAAAAAAAAGGTCAACAGTTATTTTTGTTACACTTGGTGTTTTGGTACTTTATTACAAGAAACATGGTAATAAATTTGAAGCTTTGGCTGCATTAAGGAAAAATTGGAAAAACATTATTTCAGCCAAGTCACCAAAAGACAAGACTGCAAGTCTACAAAATTGGTCAAGTTTAAAATAAAAACCCTTTATACCACTGCCTTAAAAAACAGCACAAACCCTCAAGACTGACTCTATTAAAAGATTCTTGATGTCCTAGAAAAATAAAAAACTTCTTCATGACCACATCCACTATTTATTATATCAGTAATGAAATACAAACACATACATTTATATACTCTTCCTTTCTACAGTTCTCATTTCCTCACCTCCCCTCATTCTGTTTTGCTCTCTTATTTATATGGTCTTTCTACTTAGTTTTTTTATCTTTTCTTTTTACTTTGTTTTACTACCTTTTACTACCTCATTTTTTCCCTTCCTGCTCTTTTCTTGAATTTCACAGTTTCTTTTCTTGCCCTCACTCCTTGTCATGTGTAAGCAGGAGAAAGAATTTTAGATATGTTCAAACAACAGAATCAAGCAAGGCATTACCAAACATAGCCTACTGCCAACCCCTGGAATTCTCCATTCTAAGGGTAAAGTCAGCAATTCACAGAGACTGCATCACCGATGTGATACTAAACCTTTCAGATCTCAGACATACTCAGAAAAGTTTTAGACAAATTTCACTGTTGTACAAACTTCATTGTTGTTTTACGTCCTGAGTAGGTACTGCTCATCTCATCTTTAACTCATCTCACTCTTTTACCCATTCTGCTCCCTCCATTATCTCTATTGCTACTCACAGCCATTCATGAATACCGCAGCTGAGTATATCCACTGAAGGTTACAATAATCAATACTTAGGAAATGTCAGTAAGCATAAATTGAATAACAAAACTACTTACTTTCTACTACTTAAAAAAAAAAAACAATTTTAGAACATTAAGTTTTCCTATTAGCATACTCCATTGCTCCCAGATGAGATAAGCCTCCCTTTCTGGAGAGAATGTTGAAATATATTCAAGGAGTCACTGTTTTGTTATATACTGCAAACTGACAAGCACTAAAAAAAAAAGACAGTTATTTGCCAGAAATACCACAGCGTTTGTTCAGGTAAAACATCACAGGAAAAATTAAATATTCTACAGCAAGTAAAGGTGTCTCTTAACAAGTGTTTGGCATCCAATGAATCTCTTCAAGGACCACAGTTTCTACATGATTCACAGTTGCTGTTTACCTTGCAGACTATGAAGGATCTGCTTCTCACTGAAAGAAGGATTAACCTGGAGAGCTAAGTTTAAAAAAAACTAAAAGGAAAGAGATTGAAAACTAGGAAAGACATAAGTTAAAGAAGAGGAATTAGAGGCTCAAGATTGCTTTTTTTTAAATGCATTATGAAAATAAATTTTTGCTGCAAAATTTTTTAGATTATCTATAGATTTTTCAGTGTCTTCAGGTCAGAGTCTGTCCAACCTAAACAGTTGTGCTGAGAAAATAAGTACTTAATATCATGATATTAAACTTTCTGTTACATAAAACACTAATCTAAATAGGATATGAAAGACATTTTTTCCCCTGAATCTTTAATTCTTGTTCCAGCTGTATTTTAACTGTGAAAAAAAAAACAGTAGGACATTTTCTGATAATTCCATTTTAGCCAATGGAGTTTTTAAAGATTTTCTTTAAACACCAAACAAGACCATTAAAGTTCGTAGAATAAGGAGTGACAAGAACTGATGCTACTTTCAACTCACTTACGTCATAGTGAAAATTCACATCTCAATTAATTCATACCTGTGTTGTAATCTATTCTCAGCTTCTAAAGCCATCAAGGCTTTTCTCCTTTTATATTTTGTATTGAATCATCTTGATTAACTCAATTCCACGATTACATTATAGAGAAGTCTTCACATTAGTGCCATATAAATAAAAGTCTATCAAAATCAATACGATAACATCAGTGACAGAATACGTGCCTTTTATTTGTACTTCAAAGCAGAGGCTTTAATATATTAAATGTGTGTCAGAATTTGTAGCAGAATTCTACATCAGCATGCTTGTATTTCCCCTTTCCTCTCTGCCTTCAAATGTATCCCTCTATTTCCTGATTGAGGATTTTTTCATTCAAATGTTAATGTATTACACCTGAGATGATAGCATAGGTATGGAAAAAAAGATAAGTGATACATCATAGTACCTTTTCCTGTGAAATTACATTAGCCTTCTGGGATGCTGGATACGATGAAGCTGCAGATTCAAAGATCATTACACTGCTTATTACATTTTGTATTTATCTTCAGTGCTGCTAAAGTTTTACAGAAAATCTGACATTAATGCAGCTTCAGAAAAATTAGAACTGCCACTTTTAGGATGCCAGACTTAATTCCAATTGGCAGACAATGCACAAAAGGATCTAGTATCAATCACAGCTAAAGGTTTGGCATACCTGGCGATGAATTCAACCAACACTATTTCTAAATTACTGCGGGATCTTTACTCTTCTATTCAGTTCATGTTTTATTAAGCAGAAAGATGAAGTGTGAGCAACGGAGTGAAGAATGCACTTAATCTTACCCCATTCTGTTATTACTTGGGAGGTTTTTTATGACTGATCTTGGTACCTTTTCCAATCTCCATAAAAGTACCCTTAGAGAATATGGTACAGGGCATTCCAATTAAAAAAAAAGTAGAAAAAAACTCTCCCTTACTATTCCTGTTTAGACAAAAACAAAAGCACACAACAGCAACAACAGTAATGTAATAGTGTACAGACTTATCAGCCAACCAGCAGTCTTTACACTGATATAAGACAACTGGCCACTTTTTCCATATTAAGATTTCATAAACAAACAAAAATTACAACATAGTAAACAACATAACAAAATTTCCCGATTCTCTTTACTGAAATCACATGAGTGTAGAGTTCATTAGCTCAATTCTGTATGTCTGCTTTTTAGATGCTCAGCTAAATAAATTCTAGCCATCAGGCCTGCTTTTCAAATATTACCTTCTTTATGTTCATATGCAGATTTACTACCCTTTAGATTCTAGAGGAATTCTAGAGGTAAGCTGAAATTAGTATCAAAGACATATGGTATGACGCACTGTATAAAGTGCAGAGCATTAAAAAGAGCAATCAATGTTTTAGAGATACTGTAACTTCAATTTTGTCACTCTTCTGTTGCAAACCAATCATTTCTCCTGGATATTTCTAAATAATGTGTGAACTAGTCTGTGACACAGGGACATTCCTAATCCTTGCAGTGTAAGTAACTCACAAAAATTTCCTTCATTAGTATTACCTATAGTAATAATAAAATAACTACAAATGCTGAATAAAATATATACATATATGCACATAAATCTGTAATGCTTTGTGTAAAATTTAAAACAATTTATAAGTTTGGAATAAGAAAAAATCCACTGACATTAGTATGCAGCTGAATAAGAGTTTGTTTACTCTGGTTTGTACTATGTTTTCAATAACTTCTTTCTGCATCTTACTAATTGGAAACACTACCCCTAAACATAGACAGCAGAAACACCAAAAATTGACCATAAAAATGTAATAATTCTATGCTTCTCTGGTTAAACAACATAATTTATAATTCCTCCCCAAAGAGACTGATCTGAAGTTCCAACAAAAAAAAAATCACATTAAATAGAGAAAAAAAGATAGATTGGCAGAATTATCTGAAAACCAGTTTGGGTATGTCTAAGTAATGGACTGATTTTAACAGCAGTACAAGCATCTAGCAGGTACAACCGATGGTAATGCTTTTAGATAACTCTAAAGGCTATACACAAAACCCCAAGTTTATTAAAACAGTAGATTAAATATTACGTTTGTAATTCCCTTAGTATGAAAATGCAAAATGTATATATTTGAGCTTCTACAGTTAATACAGAGGATATACAAAAGCAAATTTCCTAAAAATCAGCTTATCTTAATTACTAAGACCTCATTTCTGATGCACACTAGTTGCAGATTTACTTTATTCCTATATTTTGTTTTCTTAAAATGCTACTCCACATCATAACATTCTCCTGCCTTATCCAGAAGTTACAATATTCCTAAAGCAGATACTCTCAAGGTAGAACTAGTATTCTGTGACTCCTAGTCTCTCAACATACAGACACACAAACAGAAATTCCTGAGCTTGCTGGACCAATATTCCAGTAATTCAGTTGCAAGCCTGACTACTCTGTGCCATGAATTTAGCAATGTACTGTACTGTTCTCACCTTTGCAATGACCTTCTCTGTCACTGAATGATTATGTTCTTCCCTTTAGGTACATCATATTTGCCAGAAAAAGAAAGAACACCTAATAAAAAGCACAACAAAGCAATAACAAATAAAAGAATTTACAGTACCACATTTTTATGCATGAAAAGCTAGCAGTATTCTTCATCACATAAAAAGTCATGTCACAAAATTTTCATATACTTCTACACCACAGCTACACTGAAGGAGAAGACAGATACAGTAAGGACAAAGAGCACATAAACGGGGAAATTTTAGCCTGAGAGATGTTTTAATGAAGAATCATAAACTGTCTGAAGTTGGTACAGACTTCTGGAATTCATCTAGCTTAAAGTTGCTTAAAATAGGACTAACTCCTGCCTTGGAGCAGGCTCCTTTGAACTGCATCTTGCTGAGTCCTTTGAGCATACACAGTCACTCCCAGCTCCTCCAGCAGCCTATTTCAACTACCAACACCCCTATCATGAGGAGTCTTCTAATTACGTCCAATTAAGGCTTTCCTTCTCAAAACTGGTGACTGCTGCCTCTTGCTCTTTCCCTGTGCTTCTTTAAGAAAAGTGTACCTCCATCTTTCCCTCTGAACACCTCAAGGGAGAAAGATGGCAGCTTTCTCCAGTCTGAACCAAATACCATCTTTCCTCTCTCCTCATTCAGCATGCAGTCCTATCCCTAACCATGCTAGCATCCATTTAATGGCTTCTCCAGCTTGCCTTGTACGAGCAGGCCCCAAAATGGGTCATTTACAGATGGTGGTGGAAAACAAATTGAATTAGCAAGGGCAGCCTTAAGGCAAGAATTTTCAGCTAAATGATGAATCAAAGAAGCAGAACTGCAGGCAGGAATGGCAGCAGCATGGTACACCCCAGCAACATGAAATTACTAATGGAATGGGTCAAGTCCAGCACTGTGAGGTGCCTAGAGTGCATGGTGGCCTACAAAAGAGTAAGAGAACTTCTGAAGAACAGAAGACTGGGAGAGATCTTCCTATCCTCTTCAATGGGAGGATACTTTTCTCAGAGGCTGACAGAGCTAAGAGAAGGGACTGGTAGTGTGAAATACAACAAAGGAACTTGTACTAGGTGTAAGGAAAAAAACTACTAGGAGAGTGGTCAAATAATGGGAAACGGTAGGATTTCAGTCCTTAGAGATAAGTAAAACTTGATGTGGCAAGACATGCAGAATTGGATCTGATTGGACCTGTATTCTGTACAAGGTTGGACAAGAAAACCTCCCTCCTATCCTAAATAACTTAATGATTGAATGTGTGATTCAAATTACAGGAAAATCTACTATTGGGAAATGCTGCCAGCTTATAGTATCATGCTGCATATATATCAAAGTAAAATTTCAAAACAAAGATTGAGGCATATTATGTAGTTGAGTGAATGTCTCTTTAACGATACTGCCTTCATTTCTTCTAAGTCAAATGGCTCATCTATGACTGATACACATATCACCTACATCAATTGCTGAAAAAGCTTGTCTCTTTATTAGTGTACTATCAAATACTAGTTTGAAAAAGTACATCCTGAAAACAAATAAATATAAATTCAGCTTCTTGGAAGACCAAGTTACCTTATTTACTAGAAAAAAAAGGATTTCAGAACAGGGCTGCAGCAAGTACTGAAGTTTTCTGTTAGTGTTGTAAGAGACTATTCTTTTATATCATGGACTCAAAGTTTGCTGAGGAACAAGTCCAGGCAAGTCCTGGGCAAAGGCAGAGAAATCTTTTGTCTTGAGGACACTGATGGACAGGTCCTGGCTAAGGATTGTGAAATCCTTTAAGGAGCACAGATGGACAAGGCCAGGGGCATCGAGAGAGAGATAAGCTGCCGCTAATGGCCGGGAAACGGTCTTTTTGTGTGGACTTATCTCAAGGAAAATGGCCATCTCAGGAGGTATGCACAGGACTCTTGCTCAAGCCCCCAGGAATGTCACGTAGGCAGCAGAAAATGGAGGATAAAAGAGGGTCCAATAACCACAACGGTGGAAGCTGATCCTTCACCACAACCACGGCAACGGGAGAGGCTTATCTCTCACCACGACAGACTTGAGGGGTTCTCTGCCAACTGATCTCTCATCGCAACAGTGGAGACTGATCTCTACGTGGAGACTGATCTCTCACCACGACACGAGCTTCCTGCCTTCCGATCCTCCTCTACGGACCGTTTGCTGACGGACTTCCCTGGGCCTGCTACCTGAGACCTGCTGCTTCCTCCCTGACCTGCACCCTCTCGTTGCCCAAGACTGGCCTCGCTGCTCCTGCCCTTCAGCCTCGGACCGTCGGAACATCGTGCAACGGGACTGCTGCCGGATCCTGGTGGTGACTATCCCCGCTTTACGCAATTCTTGCCTCTTTCTATCTTTTCTATCGCTCGCCTTCCCTCCCCCATCACCCCAATCCTTAATAGTGTCCGTCCTCCCCTTTCCTCATCTCCCTTATTAACATTTGTAATAAACTGGTCGGACCAACATTTGAACCGTTGTTTCTTAATCTCACGCCGGGCATACATATTTCAAAGAACCTCCTCTCCCTCCTATAAATTGGAGCGAGACAAGTGTTCCTTCTATTTCTGCAATGCAGCAGAAGAACCTAACCAGAGTACCTTATTGAATCTGCAAGCAGAAATATTTGGGATGTCAGACACTAACAGTGGTGTGTTTCAATGAATAACACAGGGGAGAGTTGAATTAGACTTTGGAATCTAATGTCGGAAAAGCTCAAAGTTTTCTGTAATAGAAGCTGAAGAAGTTATGCTTGAATTGAACTTACATAACAATACCCAAATGTAAATATTTACTTCAGTGGAACATAACATTACTGGATCTTTCAGGCTTAAAATCTTACCACCTTTCTTTGTCACTCACTACAAAAGTGAGGTCGAAAATGGAGATGACACTTTTCATTGTATAATAAAAATGAATTGCGAAGGCTTTAGAATATCTTAACATTACAGGAAAAAAAAGAGCAAAATAAGAATTCTATCTTTAGAGCATGATATAACACTTGGCAATGAATGAGGGATGGAGTCATGTATAGACTGAAGAAAATATTTAACATCTACTTTTTGAACTTTGTCCATCTTATAAAATGATAGAAAAAAGTTTCCATGAAAACACTATATACATACCAAATGAAAGATTACACATAAATGAAAGGGGTTGAGATGCAACATAAGACAATACAGTTAGTCTTAGTTCAGTTAATTGCTAACTTTTATATTCTTAATTATATTTCTTTGCTGTCAGGGTAGTTAAAGTTACAGTGTATTACTTTGCTCCTCTAACATTTATTTAGCAAAACATCTCCTGTAAGATGGAAACTTTTGTACTGCTTTGCTAAAATTTTAACACTGTTGCTCTAATATCTAGCATTTGTTTTTACTTGGAGAACCTCAAAATAATTAAGATACAGTCAGTAGGCAGAATGTACATTACCTCTGATTTTCTTACAGTTGTTCACAAAAAGTATCTTACAGCATTTAAATCTTCTCCACAGCAGATTAGCTTTACTTTAAACTGGCACGTGCTACATTCACTAATTTTAAAGGCTCAAAGAAAATGTTTTGAGATCACAGATGAAAAAAAATCACTATTTCTAAGCAATAACTTCCACAATCCCACAAGGCAGTTGACTATCTCCTTTATTATTTCTTACACTGTTCACTTATAAAGATATGAGAGTTTATGAATTTATAGGGAGTTCCATTAAACATTTAAAATTTGATCAAAAAGATGAAACATAAGTTTATTTTACGTGAACTTCTAAAAATTTTTTTATATTAACTAAAATATAACACTATCTGTAATATCACTTCAAATTCTAATGAAATTATTTCTATAAACTCATGATCGTAATCATAGATTCATAGAATCACTAAGGTTGGAAAAGACCCACAGGATCATCCAGTCCAACCATTCACTCGTCCTTCACCAACGGTTCTTGCTAAACCATGTCTCTCAACACAACATCCAAACGTTCCTTGAACACCTCCAGCCTTGGTGACTCCACCACCTCTCTGGGCAGCCCATTCTAGTGTCTGACCACCCTTTCAGAGAAGTAGTATTTCCTAACATCCAGCCTGAACCTTCCCTGGCACAGCTTGAAGCCGTTCCCTCTAGTCCTATCACTAGTCACCCGAGAGAAGAGGCTGACCCCCAGTTCACTACAACCTCCCTTCAGGTAGTTATAGAGAGCAATAAGGTCTCCCCTGAGCCTCCTCTTCTCTAGACTGAACAATCCCAGCTCCTTCAGCCGCTCCTCATAAGGCCTGTGCTCCAGACCCCTCACTGGCTTTGTTGCTCTCCTCTGGACACGCTCCAGGGCCTCGATGTCTTTCTTACAGTGAGGGGCCCAAAACTGGACACAGTACTCGAGCTACAGCCTCACCAGTGCTGAGTACAGGGGAATAATTACTTCCCTGTTCCTGCTGGCCACACTATTTCTGATACAACCAGGATGCCATTGGCCTTCTTGGCCACCTGGGCACACTGCTGGCTCATGTTCAGTCTAGCATCAATCAACACCCGCAGGTTCATTTCCTCTCCACAGTCTTCCAGCCACTCTGCCCCAAGCCTGTAGCGTTGCCTGGGGTTATTGTGGCCAAAGTGCAGGACCCGGCATTTGGTCTTGTTGAATCCCATCCCATTGGCTTCAGACCAGCTATCCAGCCTATCCAGATCCCTCTGTAGGGTCTCGCAACCCTCAGGCAGATCAACACTTCCAGCCAGCTTGGTGTCATCTGCAAACTCACTGAGGGTGCACTCAACGCCCTCATCCAGGTCATCAATAAAGATATCAAACAGGACAGGCCCCAGCACCGACCCCTGGGGAACACCACTCATGACCGGTCGCCAGCTGGATTTAACTCCATTCATCACCACTCTCTGGGCCCAGCCCTCCAGTCAGTTCCTCACCCAGCCAAGAGTGTACCTGTCCAAGCCACAGACTGCCAGCTTCTGCAGAATACTGTGGGAGACAGTGTCAAAGGCTTTGCCGAAGTCTAGGTAGACTACATCAACAGCCTTTCCCTCATCCACCAGATGGGTCACTAGATCATAGAAGGAGATCAGGTTGGTCAAGCAGGACCTGCCCTTCGTGAACCCATGCTGGCTAGGCCTGATCCCCAGTTGTCCCGCACATGCCACATGACCTCCCTCAAGACAATCTGCTCCATAATCTTCCCCGACACCGAGGTCAGGCTAACAGGCCTGTAGTTCCCCGGATCCTCCCTGCAGCCCTTCTTGTAGATGAGAGTCACATTGGCAAGCCTCCAGTCTTCTGGGACCTCACCCGTCAACAAGGAGTGCTGATAGATGATGGTGGCTCGGCTATCACCTCCGCCAGTTCCCTCAGCACTCTCGGGTGAATCTCACCCGGTCCCATGGACTTGTGGCAGTCCGGTTGGAGTAGCAGGTCTGACTGTTTCCTCCTGAGTGGTGGGGAGGTTTAGTCAGCTTCCCAGACAAGACTGCCAGGTCAGAGAGTGGAGAAACATGAGGATAACTGGCCTGACTTTTAAAGACAGATGTAAAGAAGGCATTCAGAACATCTGCCTTTTCCTTATCTTCAGTGGTGACATTCCCAGCCTCAACCAGTAAAGAATGGAGATAATCTGAATTAGAAGATAAATGCCTATACAAAATATATCCTTTATTAATGCTTTACGGAATGACACTGAAAATAATGTCCTGAAAATACATAGGACAGTAATAACTGAAAATACATTCTGTTATGCACATCTTCACTAGCCAAAAAAATAATAATTCTTGCAAAGCACATTGTAACCTTAGCATGTAATATTTTTCTAAACCACTAGAAACAACAAGAGTTTGTCTGCACAAAACAAATCAGCAACTCCCAAAAGCATCTCTACAATAGATACGGAATAGTAATGACATGTCCTGCAGAAAAGATTTCCAAAATGAACAAGTGGCAGAAAGAGACTTATATTATTACTTTAATATAATCTGCAGTAACACTGAAATACCACAACCATAATTATGGTGCTGGTGAGTAGTACTGTAAAAGATCAGAATTAAGGTTATTTGACTGTCTTAGTGATGCTATCATCAAAATATATTCAAAAGTCACATTTAACCATAACATTTACTTTCTTAATATTCAGCTTACCATCTCTAAAAAATAAAGGATAAGGAAGTTTTTAAAGATTATATCAACCCGATTTACATTTTCATGCAGTTAACACCTAGAGTCTATGCAAAAACATGAAGACTCACAGACATAAGCTTCAGATTAATGGTGCAATTATCAAAATCCAAAAAGGTTATTTTACAGATTCTCAATTAGTTTGAGTTTCCTTCTCAAATTTTAATTATTCTTTCACAGTTCTAGCAGGAAAAATCTGATTTTTTTCTTAAATGTACTATTTCATGTAGAACTATACCATTTAAATCTCTGGGTTCCAAAACCCTGTGATCAAGATTCAGGCAACCGTGGATTTTTTTTTTTTTTTTTTTTTGAGGGCAGAGGCAGGAGAAAAGAGTTGGAAAGATGAGAATAATATATAGCTTTACAGAAAAACAGATAGCATATACTTGCAAATCTGAAACAATCAGTAGTCAAACCTAGTTTTAGATTCTGAAGCTGAAAATTCTTTCTTTGTATAAAGAAGTAATCACAGAGATGCAGGTATTTTTTTTAATCTTGTCAAAAAGAAATTAATTACTTGAATTCCAGTTTCTGCCTGTGATAAAGCAGGTGCAATTTGCTATTTGGTAATTTTTTTTTTTTTTTTAAGATCAAAACAAATGTCGTTAGAATAGATTTTGATTGTACACAAATAAACCATGAACACTATTTTTTAAAATCCTTTCCACAAGTGTAAACAAAAAATAATTAAATATTTTACCCACTTAAGCATAACAGTATTTCCTAAATTCATTCATGCAACTTGATTGTTTTTTCATTTACAGAGCAGCAAGAAAAACTAAGTTTGGAGTACAGCTGTTAATGCACACAGTTACCTCAGCAAAATTTTTAAACTTGTTTCCAAAAAACAATTTTTGACTGACTGTAACATTATCCTGTCTAAGAAAGTATTTGGTAAATAATATTTTCAGTTCAGATAAACAGAACTGTAATGCCACAGTTGAGGACAACAAATCTCTGCAGTTTGTAACTGCGTGGCTTTTTGTCTTTCAAAATTTAATCCGTAAACCAAATATATTGCAAAAAGATGTGGCCAAACTATTTTACAGCACTACTAAAATCTTTTAAGACTACACACGGCTTTCAGAGCAGAACTGTGATAATTCAGTGATGTCAACTTCTGCAGAGTATGACTTAGAATTATGACAAGTATATACAGCTGTGAGCAAATCACAATTTGTGACATTATAAAAAACTGAATACCTATGCAACAAAACTTATTGTTGCTAGTTGAACGTGTTAATTTTCAACATTCCTGTTATTTGTACCCCATTTTAAGTGTCAGTCCAATCAGCTACATAAAGATCGGATAAGTCTGCTCTCCCAGTCAATTTTTATTATTTAAGGCCAATAATGATTTCCATTTATTAAAGAATATCTAGTTTAGTATTTGTAATTATTCAAAAATAAATGTTTTTGCCATCAGCACACCAGCAGTAGGGCACAAGAATTAGTGTTCTTCAGAAACAAAAGAAAAAAATTTACTCTTTGAGAATGGTTGCCATCCATGGAAAGTAACAAAAAGCCAGAACAATAGATTAATTCTTTAATTCCTGCTCCTGCAACCACAGCAGTATAACTGGTATCCCTTTTTCTCAGATAAACAATTAAGTTCTCAATAAATAGCATACCATACCAGAACACCATACTTCACAAAGTAAAAGTCTGATCTAGTTTCTTAATGCAATATCAGTCTTCCTTGAAAGCATGTTACAAGCCTCAAAGACAGCTTTATCAGAAAAAGTAACCTCAACTGTGAAGTTTTTGAATGAATTTTTTGCCTAAAACCTAACAGAAATCAGAGTTCAACTGTAAAATCATTCCATCTATTCCATTCCATTTCTTTTAAGAGAGAACAACTCTAGCCTTCCACCACTGACAGAGAAAATCATAATACAGTAACCTGAAGCTCCCTGCAATCTCCTAACAATAAAAGAGGAAGCAGAAATCTTCCAATATATCAAGGTTACATTCAACCTATTGAGTTAAAGATGATTGATGTTAACAGTATAAATTAAACACTTTTTCCACTTGAACTGTTCATTTTCAAAAAAATGACAGATGGAATCAAAATTGAATTTAATACTGCACCCTCACTTTTAAGCAGCCATATTTGCCAGTTATCATAAAGTTGAAAGTTAATTACTGTACACATTAAAGTACAGTTACCTACTGTACACATTAATCTTACTCCTGCATTTAAGTATAGGGTTTGGTGTTTAAAAAGTCAGGTTTAAGAAGATATATTAAATACTAAATGCAAACCTAGAGGATAAAATAGAAAATTGCACCAAAATATCTAAAGCCCAAGTCAGGAAGATAATGGAAGGAATGGTGGAAGAAGAGTATAGAGAGGCTGAGGAGCCACTAAGGAAAAACTTAATGGCAGAATCCTAACGAGGAACTACAGCCTGTCTAAATAAGAGAAATGTGTGAAAACGCCTCCAAAACTGAATATAGTAAACAAAAACCAGGGCAACATTGAAGGCTCAAGAGAAATTACTGCCAGTCAGTACACAATCTCTGCTGGGACGATAAAACAGATATAGGCTTTAGTTACTCTAACAGCCTTCAGCAGTCAGGTTCTGCTGCTGCCTGCAAAACTTAGTTATCAATGCAGTGAAACAGGTATTAATCGATACTCCAACATAAAAGGATTAGTTCAATTCAAAATACAATTCAAAAATACATAGTTCAAGTCAAAATACAGCTAGATTACACAAGCTTTCTCACGACTAACAGATTAGAAACATTAAATAATAAGGCTATAAATAAGGAAACATGAGAGAAATACCTGAAATACCAAAAAGGAATTCAGTTGAAGCCCTCCAGTACTACTACTGTAAGTTACATGCCTTATTGCAAGAAGCTCCAAAAACTTGAGGCAGGCAAGAAAACCTGTTTAGTAGCTAGAAAGAGGAAACATAACTAACTACCAGCCAGTAATTAATAGATAGTATTTGAAGAGGTGATTTTCAGTTCAAGCCTATGGTTGTTTTTTTTGTTTGTTTGGTTTTTTTTCCATGTAAGTAGCGTCTACTCTAAACAATTTGTCCTTTTATTTTTACTTACATTTTCCATTTCAAGTAGGCTGCAATGAAGATCGTAGAGATTCTGTTCTGTATTACCACTTCATAACGAGCCCTTTCAAGTTTGACCTACTGTTCTAGCAAAGCACACCTGGAAGCTCACAAGGATATATCTTTAAAAAAATAAAATAAACAAGAGAAATAGCTCTTGTGCACTACATTAGAGGAAAAATTACCACTTCTGCCACTGTAGATATTTCTGATCTAGTAGGAAACATAGAAGACAGAATTGTACTCTAAAAAGCAATAAATTCAAATAATTAAGTCAATGTTTTGACAGAATATCCCTCTGCGGTTTTCTTCTAGCTTACTCCTCCCAAGAGAAGGATGCCATACAGTGGCCCAACAGGTCACAGCTGGTTTTAAAGGAGATTTAAGCAGTTCATCATCATGCTTGGAGAATCAGGCAGAATACATCTATTCAATGCAAGTCCATGAAAAAAATTCTACTTGGAACAGAAATAGAATATACATTGTAAGCAACAATTTATGAAAAGGGTCAACATGACAATAATATGAAATTAAGTACTTTTCTGATAAGTATGGTCATTTAGCACAACTTACCAAAGGCTGTTTTGCAAATTATGTTCAACAACTTCATTGCGTATTTTTCCACTCCCTCCAAGGCCTCCAGTCTTATTCAGAGGAACGTTACTGCTTCCCCTTCCATGGTAGTTGTTTCTTTTAACCAGTCAGTTCAGAACTTAAATGGGAGCATTCTCAGCTTACTGATTAGGCTTTACAATGGAAACCTAAACAAGGCTAAAGGTGGTTACCACTAGGACATCTTGACAGTTTAAGGAAAAATCTCATTTGACTGCAAAGCTGGTGCTGATCACAGTGACTAGCTTGCCAGGGAGAAGTTCTGATTAAACTAAGAAGTCATTTTCAAAAACAAACCATCCAAAATATCAAGCCCCTGTAGGACAGTGCAACTTTCAACTTGAGTAAGATCTTACTTTGGACTTCCAAATCAGCTTTTCAATTACTTTAACATTGAAATGATAGTAATGAGAAAACAAATTTTGTAGGGTTGGTTCCTTAGGTCTTTCCTCCTATGGTGATCTGGTCTTTGATCCTGAATTCTAGCCAGAATATCTCTGCTGTTCACTGGCCTTTGCAATAATGCCCCTATAAGAGATCCTCTTTATAATGAAACTGATTAAAGCTGTCTGACCAAAAATGTCTCTACAGTTTGGAGGTAACAATATAATCATTATACACACACACAGAATAAACATGCAATTGCTCCTTTATATGGAGACCCATGCACAACTACTGATTCAGAACAGAGGTGGTAAGTCTTCTCATTTCCCCAGATTACATCTATTCAATTTTGTATCAAGGCACAGGAGAGGGGAAGAAACAGATGCTATGAAAACAACTGAAATGCAATGCAGCAGTTATTTGACAACAAGGCAGCAAAAATCTGTCTAACAAAAAAAATTATGAAGCATTTTGGGATGGACAGCATTTGAGAAAGTGCACCTTTAATCAAGGTAGCTACATTTATTCAAATCTAGAAAGTAACTTTCATACAGCTACAATATATTGCTTTCTGTCAAGTGCTTATTCAAATTCTTGATTTGCTTAAAAAAAATAAATCTTCCCATCTCCCCTTTTACACAGCAATAGAATGAAATATCCCTAATTTAAAACTGCAGTGAGAAAAGCAACTGGACTTGCATGGTTAATAACAGGAGTGTCTCCAAAAGCATCATTATAGACTGAACTGGAACTGCATTTTGCCTAAATATGAAGTCTGCAGTTGTTACACAACATAAGTTGTTTCTCAACTGAATTAAAAAAAAAAGAGAGATGAAATTCACCTTATACGTTTTTTTGCTTGTGTCTGGCCACTTAAGTGTCACATCTAATATAATAACGACAATAGAATCAAAATGTGTATACCTTATTTCCCTAATAAAACGATGAATACCAATCCAAGACAAAACAGTACTAAATGGGTTCCTCTACTCTCTGGTACTCTATTTGCACTGAGCAGCCTATAATAGAAACAATTTTAATGGGTAAACTTGTATTAATTTTGAGGTTAAATCACTTACTTAAAGCTTCTTTATACAATACAAGCATAATGCAAGAAAAAAAACTACTACAAAGAAAAACTTATATTTGGTGTATTTCATATTAATCAAAGACAAAAATAAGCTGAAATAAAGATGTTACTATGCCATACTCAAGAAAGCACAGCTTTCCAGATTAAATATACTTCTAAAATATGCAAGAATATTCTGTCATACTCATACATTAACATGCTCCTGCATTTCCTACCACTATATCACTTAAACTAAATCCAAAGAATTTTATCATTTCCTTATATTAAGACTAAAACATACCTAATGCCAAGAAAGAATCCCAAAATATTATACAAAACTAAACTAGCACTAAGGATATTTTTCTTCCTACATGAAGTTGTTTAAACTTAAAATTCAACTGTGTAATTACTTCTACAACTAAGTCCATTTTGATGTTATGCTTTATTGAGTATATCCTCAAGAAGGCTGCAAAGCTCCAGTGTTATCTGCTACTTTATTTCCAATGCCTAGCACACCAAGCTTCAGCACATCAAAACATGTCTCCTCTAAGACTGCTACAGAAAGTTCAAGTTAACTATAGTGAAATACTTATGAACTAAAAGCAGAGCTTGGCACCCTAACATGGAGAGAAATGATGTAAATAAAATGTTGTAGCTGTGAAAATCATTTCTGGAAGAGCAATGTTTCAAACTTTTTTTGTGACAGCCATTTTGTTATTGGTACTCTCCAAACCTTGCTGGCAATACAATAGGACATTGGACAAGTTCTATCATTGATAGATCCTCAATTTTTACCACTTTTGATAAAGTAAAATGAAAGAGATTGCTTTAAAAAATAAGTGCCAAAAATCCCAGCAGTTCTGGAAGTTATCTGTTTTCCCTTCTTGTCTTTTTATAACGAAACTGTCTTTTTATATACGAAACTGTCACTAGAAACTGTTTTCCTCATTCTTGTTCAAACTTAACTTCCTTGGCCAAGATTGCCTTTGTGCTCTCTTATCCTTAGAGAGAAAAACAGCAAATGCTTTATGAAACAACCATCCTAACAACGAAAGCAGGCGAGGTGGGAAGGAATTACAGAAGTCACAGACAAAAACTACTGGATTTTGACATTTCCATCTAAACTAATGAGGAATTTTTTTCTGAAGAATGGCATTTCTTACATGAAGACCATTTTAATCCACACCTTCAGAGAAAATAAAAATTTTACTATGGAATGACTTCTCATTCACAGCGATTTTACACAGCAATAGAATAACCACTCTTTTATGTAAATGTACATACATTTCCAGTGTATAATTTCCATAAAATAAGTCTGAATTAAAATCTGCACACGAGCACACTGAACATTATCATGTTGAGTTCTAAAGCCCACCACATACCAACCTTTAAAACAAAGACACTACAAACTCCTCACTGTAGTGATACTTGTGTGTACTCAGTGGTTTCTTCTTTCTAGACTGTCGTGACACTTTCTGAAGCTATTTCTCCATAGGCTTAAACAGTGCACAGCATATTTACTGCAACAAAAAGTGTTTCTAAGTTGCAACTGAGTACCTATTTATAGCCTTGGAAAATGCAAGGTAAGATTTCAGTTCCGTACAACTCTATTAGAAGAAATGATATATCTATACATCACTGCAAAACATTCATCAGACCTGAGAACTGAACTTGGTACACCACCTCTTTGTTTCCAAGCATTCCAACTGATGTGATTCTTCAAGCAATGAGTTGCTTATTCAGTGCTTTTTTTTAATCCTGCTTTTTATCTTCAGGTGTGCTCAGTACTGACTTCTCCACAGAACCACACTTACTATTTGTTTCTAATGAAACCAGCAGCAAATAAAATGAGCAATAGAGAAACTAATCCAAATGGACAATAAGGTATCTGTTGTAATTGGTTTTGTTATTTGTCAAAACATTTAGGACATTGTACAGGAAGAGTAACCTGTCCAATTACCAAGAACAGCTAAAGAGCTTCATGTCTGAAAAAAGCCTTAAATCAGCATAAGGTACAGCTTGTGTGGCTGAAACTCTTGAAGGAACACTAGATTCCTGAACTCTTGTTCTCTACACAGAGAATCTGAATGTTGAAAGCTACCATTTCTTATGAACTGTGAGACTGTCTAAAGCTAACTCTGGGCATAATCCGTAGCAAAGAGTTACTATACCTCACAAGAAAAATAAAGCACTGCAATTAGCTATGCAGGAGTGATTGTCAACAAAATATATGACCTTGGTCATAAAAACACCTGCAAGATTTGTTTTCTAGATTTCATCCTAGAGTTCACTGTTGAGAAATAGAAAGAAGACATTTTTATAGTTCTTCTCATGGCTAGTGCAGTATCTTGTATCAGTTATCCTTTAAGCAATTGGACATTTTAAAAACTGTGTGTAAAATATCACACACAAAACAAGTTATGCCAGGCAGACTTCACATGAAGTGACAGACATTCTACAAACAGCAGGAATATGGGAAAAATATTACAACTTCGATGCAAAATTATCAAAGATCTTCAGAAGTGCCCTAATCTCTCAGTAACAAAGTTGATAGAGTGTATTACAAATAATGCCTACTGTTTAAAGTGAAGGTGTACATTTCATAAATTTAAATTTTCAAGTAACAAACACGGAGCTGTACTAGGAGAGGGTCAGGTGGGAACTGGGGAAAGGTTCTTCACCAGAGGCAGTGGAGTCCTAGAAGAGGCTGCCCAGGGCAATGGACACAGCCCAAACTGCCGGAGTTCAAGGAATGTTTGGACAACGTTCTCAAACATAGGAATTGAATTTTGAGTGGTCCCTTGGAGCCAGGAGTTGGACTTGATGATCTTTGAGGGTCTCTTCCAACTCAGTATATTCTACGATTCTGTAACAAGCAATATCATCCTTCTTAAACACTGAGTTATACAAAAATTTGTAGATCTGAGATGAAATAAACTGTTATCCAACCTTAAAATTTAACAACTAGTTGCATATGAAAATGGGGGCATTGTCTGATGGAAAATCAGACTCTCAATTACCTCATATTTCATGATACATTTACTTCCTACTTATTTGAACTCCTTTCTTCTTTGCATTGACTGTCTGACAAAAACAAATAATGTTTCTCTAAGATTACTACACGATTACAAAACAATACAAAATATATTCAAGGTCACTTCAGTACTATACAGTTTCCCATGACAAGTATCATTCTATTTTATCCCATACAGACATACTTTTAAGACCTCTTACACATAACTCATCCCTTCTGCTATAGAAGGGAGAAAGTTTCTGAGGCTTTTAAGAACATCATTCAGCTCATCTACATGAACCTGCTAATGGTGATAACCATATTGAAAAGAAATGCTTTGTAGCCAAGAATTTGGTCTATCAAATGGTGTTAATGCGCTCTTTGTATGCATTGTATCTCACACAGAAGTAAATAGGAGGCATTACTTGATTTTGACACTGTTTTTTATCATGCTGTGAACCCCTCTTTTACTTAAGATCAGTTCATATAAGGTTGTCATACTAAGTATGTACACAGTACCACTGGGGTTCCCTTCCACCCCACCCCCTCAACTTCAAAAATGAGCCTTATATGCTAATTAGAACATCCTACCTTCTAAAAGCACATAATACCTGAAATGCATTCAGGATACAAGGTGGCAAATGCAAAATTCTTCCCAATAACAATCCAGTATTTTACTGAAACTGAATATTAAAAACAAAAACTCTTAGTGTTGAAATAGTAATATTGACATGAATGGTATATAGTTTCCCCACATTTAAATACATACTGTACAGTTTTGCTTCAGTAATCTGATACAGTCATATTCCACTCTTTCAAACTATTCAAATCAAGATTATACATTGTCAGAATGAATTTGAAGAAAGAACTGACATATAAAACTGCATTTTTGTAATCATAAATCAGAAGTGATTCCTGGAAATAACTGAACAAACAGTATTAGACAGAAGCAGTTTTCCTCTCAGTTTAAACATGAATTAACTAAACATTAATTTAGGTCCCTTCTACCGAATAATTATTAACATACTCTGTCTAGTGGAACAAAAATCTCTTGATTACTTATTTTTTTCTGGTTAACAACGCAGTCAAAATCCTGACAAATATGCCAGGAGCTTAAAAACTAGAATAACAAATAAAGAATATTACAGTACTGCACACAATAAGCAAATGGAGATTCTCCAGCAAAACCTTTATTTTGTTTTAACAACAAATACAGTCTTTACTGTTTGTTATAATTCTAATGAGAATTTTCTAACTTCCTCTCTGTGATGCTGTGGCTCACAGCTGTTAGCAGCTATACTTTTCTTAAGATCAAATCTACTTTCCCAGAGAGCACATAAGAACTTCTCAGTATTGCAGACTAGCTCAGCTCTCAACCATCTTGTAAGGGCAGCATTTTGATCATAACTGCTCACTACTCACACTCTATTACTATACAATTTGCTTTGTATAGCCTCCAATCTTTAAGTTCCCCTTGGCTATGAGGTCTCCTTTACAGAGTGTCACTGAACATCTCTGCCTTACTGAGGCAGTACTTGTTGTTCCTTTAAGATCCAGCCTAAAGTTGTTATCATGTTCCCTAAAAGAAATGTTTAGGTGAATGAATGAATTTGAATTCATATTCAAAAATAAAGATCTACCTATTCAGTTCAAACTGTTTCCAACTTCAAATGTTATGAATATATGCTAAACATGAGCCAGCAGTGTGCCCAGGTGGCCAAGAAGGCCAGTGGCATCTGGGCTTGTATCAGGAATGGTGTGGTAAGCACGACTAGGGAAGTCATCCTGCCCCTGTACTCAGCACTTGTGAGGCCCCACCTAAAGTACTATGTTCTCTTTTGGGCACCTTAATAGAGAAGGGACATTGAGGTGCTGGAACAGGTCCAAAGAAGGACAGCAAGGCTTGCAAAGGGCTTGGAGAATATGCCCTATGAGGAGCAACTGAAGGAAGTGGGGCTGTTTAGTCTGGTGAAGAGGAGGCTGAAGGGAGACCTTAATGCTCTCTTTAAATACCTGAAAGGTGATTGCAGTGAGAGCAGGTTTGGTCTCTTCTCAGTGGTGACAGGACGAGGGGAAATGGTCTCAAGTTGCACCCGGGGAGGTTTAGGTTGGATATCAGGAAAAACCTCACAGAGAGGATTATTAAGCACAGGAATAGGCTTCCTAGGGAGGTGGTTGAGCCAAAAATCTACAAATGTGTATAAAATCCATTTGTATGTGGTGCTCAGGGACATGATTTAGTGGTGGGTTGCTGGAGTTAGGGTAGTATGGTTAGGTTGCAGTTGGACTTGATGATCTTTAAGGTCTTTCCCAACCTGAGCAATTCTGTGATTCTACGTTACTTGTTACTCATTTTAAACCTGTTGAAATATCTCTGAACCCCTCCCATTTCTCCAGCTTCTTTTTATACTCCCATTTTCCATAGCCTTTACTCCCCCCCCAAAAGCTCTCCACACCCCCCCCCCAGTTAATCACTCACATTCTAAACTACTTGATCTCCAAAGAATTTCTCATCATACTTTTTCATTATGTTTGTTGATATCATTAGATACTATAGTTGTTTGGAATTTTGTTTGTTTTCTACACTGCCATACTGGAGAAAAGCAAGTAGAAAAAAATTTTCCAGCACTGGTAGATTAGGAAATAACTTGGACTACTTTCTGGAAGAGAACTGAGAAGGAAACTGATGCCCAACACCACACTGCTTCCACAAATAGTAACAGCAGCTAATAACAGTCTGCCTCTGTAAACTTTGTTTGCAGTGCTAAGAATGACAGTGTTTAAATTTAAAAGCTGTATTTAAAATTCAGGTGAGAAAGCTCAAGTTGAAAGTTCCAACTAAGGTCAGAATATGATTTATAGAGCACTTTCTCCTAGAAAGCCCCTGCTCTCATACAGAGAAAGGCCTCAAGGTGGTCTACAACTCCTCACGAGGTGTGTGGAGGAGCAGCACTGATCTCTGCTCTCTGATGACAGTGACAGGACCTAAGCAAACCAGCTACTGGCACAGACTTTTATGAACACAACACACAGGCACTTTTCTTTGCTGCTGAAAATGCATAGCTAATGGTGGACTACTTTGAAAAAGTGTTTGTAGCTGAGAACTTGCTCCATCAAACAGTGTTCTCATGCTCTTTATATCATGGAAATAAGTAGGAGACAATTTCAGAAAGACTTGTGTATATGCTCCATATAATTATTCCATGTACTGAAGTTATAGTGTGAATTCCACAACATCTGCAGGATCAGCTATGTATTGTAGAATGCCTTCTTCCCCAGAGGGCAGCCCATAAAACTTTAACAAAAACATTCAAAAAACTAATTGGTAGTAGCTAAAAACAAGTGCTGTGTGACAAGGGTTTCAAGTATAAGCAAAGAACAGGAATTTCAGGTGCTGCAAAGAAACAGCAAGATAAAAAAAGGTTGCTAAAGATGTAACCAATTGCTCATAAATAAATGCAATATGGTTGCTAACACTAAATTACCCATACCATTTTTGGTGATTTTTATTATGTAGTATACCGTTGTGTTTCTTAACATAATGCTCATATATCAGCAAGCTCATATATCAGCAAGCACCCACACAACATAACTACACTTCTTATTCCTGTGAACATAGGCAGGAAGGTAAGTCCCCTGATGAAACCATATTCTAAATCTCAATAAATCATCCAGAGACAGAAAGATTTAATAGGTATCTGACTCAGGGCACAGAAGGAAAGCATACACAATATATTTTTATACTTCAAAAGACAATTTATATTCTAAAATAACCCAATAAATATACCTTCCTTTCTCCTCAAGTGACTTTCTAATTAATATTTTGGATATCTTTGATTTTAAATGAAAAGCAATCAATTAAAAGCGCATTGAAATTTATACTTTGCATTTGTTTTCTAATATTTATTAAAATATCTGCATTAGCCATGAATATATTACATCCAACTGCCATCCTCCATTACCTATTGGCCAAGTTAAATACGAACAAGAAATGGCAAGATATGACTTAGAATAATTTAGATGGCATGAAGCATAGAATAATGAAGAAATACTTTATAAGTTCTCTTTTTAGAAAGCAGAAAATGTTCATCTTAAAATAAATAGTATCATTATAAGCATTTCATTAAATGCAATATTCTGCATTAGAAAGCCATGGCAAGATCACTCATCCTGATCTTACGCAAAACCTATGCCGTAAGATCACTGGCTTTAATTTCTGCATCACACATTAACTGCTTTTCCAAAAATTCACTTGAGAAGTTACTTGAGAAGTAATGGAATCTCCCTTATACTCGCGGATATGGTTCAATTAAATTTAGTGAACCAATTCTTAATCTGAATCAGATTTGTCTGTTAATGCATCTTAAATGTTCTCTCAGCTTTCTTCCCCCCAGGTCCAAGAGACATCTTTTGCCATTCTTCCCCTCCACCCAAGAAATTAAAAATAAATTTGTATCACAAAACAAAACAACTTCCAAAATCTTATTAGATGAGTTTAAATACTTTTCAGTAACTGCTTCCTGAGCTTTTCTCAACATTTCAAAGTCTTTTAGAATGGCAAACAAGTAAATGCCAATACTTAGAAATAGTTTCATTCATATCATAAGAAAAATATAAGCCTATGAACTCTTTATTACGCTTCAAAGTTCTAGCCTTTAAAATACCATCTGAACTACAGCAACATAATTGAAGTCCCCACTTCCTTTCAAGGGCTATTTCACCTTTTAGTATTATTGAATCATTTAGAAGAAGCATGATTATATTCTTACCTACTTTCCCAGGTAGGTCTTGCACTTGGATACAATTAAATACTTGTTTTCAGGCATAAGATTTATTTAATTTCATGCTTTTGTTTCCATAAATGTTATCAAACTATTTTCTATTATTTTGGGCATTCTACTCCTAAGGGTAGTATCTGTTTTGGACAGAACACATTAGTCAAAAACATTTTGAATTTGGAATACACGTACACAGACCTACACATTAAAAACAAAATGACCTATAAAGTGAAAACTTCTGTCATCAGTCACAGGAGTGCTTAATAGACTATTCCGAATGTAATAAACAAATACTTTGCTGTTCACACATAGTTATGCCCAGAAACCTATGTCACACTTGTATGTACACAACAGCAGCAGCATCTCAGAATTTGCAGCCTAACAAGATAAATCTGACTGTAACATATATATAGTAAAGAGAAAAGTAGCATATTTGAACTGAATTCTTTTTTCCGGGAATACTATCTTCATACTGCATGTTCTGGGACCTCACTCAGATATGGGCAAGCTGTTTACTGTTCTCAGCTCATTCCCTTTCTTTCAGTTTTAACACTTATTCACATACCAAATCAAATTACACCAACTGCTTTCAATATGCCATCATCAAAAACCAGCTTTGGTTTTTCTATGCATAATCATACATTCATCAAGGAAAAAAATCCTTCTGCAAGCCCATAGACACTACATTATTTCATGCTTACATGACCAAACTAAATTTCTGAGCAGGACTCGGCCATTATTATGCTTCACTCTATTCAATACATACTAAGATAAAGATCCTGCCTTATTGCACTTTCATCAATAAAATGACATGCATACATGCTGAAATAACTCATAGCTCTGCTAATAGTATTTTAAATATTATCTGAGAGTATAGAAATTTACCGTGATTTCTACAGTCAAGTGATAATATAGATGAAAATATTGTGACTACGGGTATGAATGCATATATAAATATATCCACATATAACAATGACAATACAAAAAATGCGTATGCAATTGTGTACTATGAATATGCGTGTATACATCTTTAACCACACAGCAATGATACTTTGTTTTCCCAATAAACATGCATCTTGGTACATGTGCCAATAGAAAATTGACTAAACATGAATAACTGACTTCAGTTAGCTCCTACGTACACTCAGACAAAGCTAGGAAAAATTTTATGAGTAATATTAGACATACATGTTGATCTTGCTAGCACAGTCTTTTTAAAGGAATATGGAAGAACAAAACAGGGTTTGCATTAGTCTGATGTGCATTCATCTGCAACAATATCATGTGGAGCATCTGAAGTGAAGGAAAGGTAGGAAATAAAAAAAAGCAGAGTCAAAGCTCACCCATGAATGCTTCAAGTTTCTTTCAGGTAGCAGAGAGCACTGCTCCAGATTAAAACTTTATAGAGGATGCAGAGTTTTTGTAACATCTGTGGCAAAAAAAAAATAGCTGTATAAAATGCCACTAACTTGCCATTAAATCTTTTTGTCTCTATTATTCAAATTTGCTCAGGCTTAGGATGCTTTTCAATTATGTTCCTTATCTTTAGTAATAATAACTCAAAATTGCAGTAAGTTATTGAAACATTCACTTCAAAATTAATAGTTGATAAATTTTTATTTTAATCACTGAAACTATGTTTATCATTTTTCAAGAAGCATTTTGGTAATATCCTCAACAACATGCTTTAACTCTTGGTTAGGCCTGAAATGATCAGGCAATTGGACTCAAACACCTTTTAAGGCCCTTTCCAAATGAACACTTCGATTCTAATAAATAGAAAAATAATTTACATAATTCAAGTTGAACATGAAGTACAATTTCTGATAAACTTAATTCTCATTGAGTATAAAAATATATCAAAGAAAATAATTGAAACTGAAGCAGTGTAGTGTTACAAATTCCTGATCCTTAATTCAAGAACCAAATATAAAAGTGAAGCCCCATTTTCTTTCTGGACCACTATTCACATTTTTTGTATCATTTGCAATTTTAAAGTACTTTCATCAGGTAAGAAAAAAAGCTGCTGCAAGTAATTTAGTGTAATGATGGATATTGCATTTAGAAATGAAACAGTATACACAGTGTATTAGCAAGAAAGGAATATCATTCAACTGTTAAGGCCCAGACTTCGATGTAAGAAATTCAGAGGCTTACTTTAGTCTTTAAAAACATACAGCTGGCTTCGTTTTGGATTAAAGTACTACTAGCACCACTACCATGTATGCTGAAATGAATAACACATCGATAATCTAATTACATTTTTGTTTGCAAGCAAAACCTGTCAAAATTATCTTAATCATTTACCATTTCTCAATCTCAGTTTGCAAGCAAAAATGATATTCTTCCTTTATGAGCACAACTATGGTGAAGGTGAACAAAACAAACCCAAACAATCCATATTCTGTTTGCCTGAAGTTCAAAAAGCAAAGATGACACAGAAGAAAAGGCAGATGAGACTTAAAAAACCCTAATGCAGGTAAAACACAATGAAGCTAAAAGTCCTGCAGGGCTTTCAAGTGTATTAATTGTTATAAAACATGCATGATATACAAAATAAACTGACTTGTCTCACCTAGAATTTGTATTAAACATCTGCCTCATTTTCTCAAGAAATCAACATTTTTAAGCTATTTTCTTTTTCTAATTAATCTCAATCTAGTACCATTCATTTTAAGAAGTGTCACGCATACTGTTTAATGCATTAATATAATTCTGGAACTTGAATATGCTTGTGACTATTTTTATGTTTACTACTCCTTAAAAAGCACAATTTAAAACTCCTAAATAAAAGAATTAGAAAGCCTCCTCATAAGATTATAATACTGTAAAGAAAAGCAGTGGAATATTCACAATAGCAACTCTTAACATAAATATTCGTAATTATGTTTCCTACACAAGTCTTTCTTCTAAAGCTTATGCAACAACACATTCTCCCATCCACCACAAATTCCAGACCATATATGCTGGATCAATGCTATCAAAATCATTGTTTTATGATATTTCTTCTATTTCCTCAAGCAGCTACTTCCACCACCATACATAAGAGTAAGCACTCACAAAACAGCTGCTTTAACTCAAAATCATGAGTGACCTCCTAAACAAACACACCTGCTTTCCACAGAGGCATTCAAGACACAAGAAATGCTCTAGCAGTGCTATTCCCAAAGTAAGTTAACAGTATTTACAAGCGAACATTAGTAAGCTGTTCCAAAATTTAATCATAAGAACTTAAGACTTTGTAATTTGTATGACAAATACTGCAAATAATTGTAAATAATCTTTAAGAAGCATAACATAAGGCAGAATGCTGCCCTGACACTGATTGTTACATAGAACATGTTAGAATTCAGCTCTGAGGAGGCAATATTGCTTTGTTCTACAGCTTTCATGAAGTAACTTCTCATTAAAGTGACTTTCTCAAAAATCTTAAGTGGTGTTTAAAAGCAGTTTGTATGTTAAAGGATTATTGAACAAATCCTATGCCTCTATAAAAACACTAGTTAAAAGTTTACAAATAGACTTCAACATTTCCTAAATACATACAATTTTTAGGCAAAAAGCATGTGATTCTATTTTTCATGATGATTTTACATTAAATTCATGATCAAACCAAGTGGTTTTTGTTTCCATACATCTCAGGCATGGTCTGGAAATCCATGCTGAGCAGTTACCTGACATGCTGAGGAGTCTCATACAGCATAAGCCTTCTTGACTATTTCCCCACTCCCTGAGTGGTAGGAACACTTGGGTTCACTTACACTGCAGCACAGAAGTAGTGTCAGTGCTATGTCAAAATGTTGGCAGCAGGGACAGACAATGATCATGAGAGAGGATTTTACATCTGCCTGGAAGCAACAGGCCAAGCCATGTCATAATGCCTAGCAAGGCTTTGTATGTACTCCTGGCCTAGAAAGAAGTATTTCACTCACACGGGCTACACTGGCACAACCTGGTGCCCTGAGATTAGGACACCATATAGTGCTGAGTTGTAACAGAATACAAGAATGCATCCATAACAAGCAGGGAAAATTCAGCTGGTAATGGCTATTCTTGTTAAAAGCTGTTACATAATTTACACCCTTAAAAAGTCTATTTTGTGCAAACAGACATAGAAATGGCATGCAGTGCCTTTTGCATTAGAACTTCCCCCTTTCAAAATTACATACTGACAACCCTCACACAGCACAGATAACACCAGTTCTTATTAAAAATCAAGACATACAACACTGTTGGCAGTTCACTGCAGCACAGCAGAACATTATGTATACTATTCACTGCGGTTTTGTGGTCCAACCTTTGCTAATCCCTGTGAAGCTGCAGTGATAAGTTCTAATGAGCAGCTCTGAACTACTAGAAAACCAACTCTCTGGGATATTCTCTTTCAAAATTAAGCAATAATGAATGCAAGGATATACTTTTCCTTTCAGTAATGCAAATACATTGCCAAATTCAATACTGCTACCAAAGCATTACAATGCTCAGCACAACTTTGTACTCATTACTCTTTAAGTAAAGAGAAAAATGAAAAAATGTAAACAATGAGGTAATTTCAGACTGGAAAAGGAAATGCTATTGTGTGCTTCGCACTATATCAAATGAAAATTGCCAGTCAATGAATTAGAAAGCTCTTCTGGATGGACAGACGTCCTACAATATATTCTATGCTGGAGGAATTATTCTGCAATTGCATTTAAGGCAGGCAAAGAGAAAGAGGGAAAGGCAAAGTTGATTGTGCCTCGTCTGCCCAGAAAAAAAATAAATATGAAGTTGACTAACAGAAGTTTGAGTTCAATACATAAGCTAAAAAATATGACTTTTTTTTCCTTAGGAAAAAAAAACAGAAGTTTGCATTTTCCACACAGGGAATTACATCTAAAAGCAGTGCAAGTAATTGTCTTGACACTAGACCTGCTGCTAATTAGTCATATTAAAAGAGACTAGAGGCCAAGCACTTTTCTATTTATGTGTGAATGACTTATGAAATCCATAATTCCAAGTGTTTAAATATTAGAATGACCACAGACACACATCTTACGATACACTATCAAAATGTCATAGTCCTGCATTCAAGCAGAAGATTACTAAACAAGTACTCACCTGTTTCACAGTCATCCATCTCAAAACATTAAGGTAAAACCTACCCCATGCTGGACCCTACTCCTCTCAACCTACCTCTTCCATTTCCCTACAGTCTTTATAAAGGTATACTTTCATCAAAACAAGGACCAATTCCATTCATATGGCCCAAACCTGTCCCTGATGTTGTGTTTAGTGTTCCACTGAAATGAGCAACTGCTACACTTTTGGTAAGACTACCTTGGGGTATTCTAACTCTTTCCTCCAATGGACAGAAAATCAACTTTTCTGCCTCTGCCCTACAATCAGATTTTCTCCTCACAGCTTTGCTCAATCTGGACACAGTTTCCAGTCAAAACAGATCACTGGAGATACAGAACAGGATAGCATAGAAATAGAGAAACTAGTTCCCCTCCACAAGTCCTCTCCAAAATAACTGCTGTTAGAAATTATTTAGTCAGCCAAACCCAAAACCTCATTCACAAATATAAACTTATTCAGATCTCCATCGTCATCCATCGTATGAAAAATCTATACAGTCCTTTCCTTGTGTCCCTTATTTCAAAAGTGTAAGCACTTCATAACGTTCTGTTGCCTTTCTGGCTGTTAATTCTACACATCATATAAAAAAGAAAACACACATTTTAAGGTAAAAAAAAATCAGTAACTACACATGTCGTCCATGATAACAAATAAAATATGGCCTATCTGTGAACTGTATTCATCTGCCCTTGTCACACTCCACATAGCAGCAGAGCCATTATATTTCCATTTAGATTTCTCTACCCTTTATTCCAAGCCACTATACTCTTTCTTTCAGGATGTGTTTTTGTTTTGTTTTTTAATAACCTTAGATCTGACCTTAAAAATGGCTTCAATTAGCTTCAAATCAGTCAGTAGCTTTCTAAGTATTTTAAGAGAAATCTGTACACAGGGCTAACTGGAAGTCTACATAGATAAGCATCTGATGAGACCTTACAAGCCTCTTTTTGGCTTCGTATAATCTTCCATACATATGTATGACAGCAACATTCTGGAAAATGTTATAAAGTTACCTACTAACATAGAGAAAATGACAGTTTGTTTCAACTGTATACACTTAACAGCATAAGATTACCGACCTCAAAGACTATTCCACAAAACTTTACTGATATCTCAGACAGTAAGGCAATAAGTACATCAAAAAGCAAGTAGAAGGTAAATAAAGACAAAAATATTACTACTGATGTTGGGTAACAGCAGTTCATAAAAACATTTTCTTAATTTGAAAAACAACTTTTTTTTTTTTAAGAAATAAATTCAATAGCTTATTATGTCACATAGCATTGATGATTTTATGTCATAAAATGAGGTTTTAACTAGACTAGACCATAAGAGATAGATAATCAGTAGCCTCTATCCTAAGTCTACGTACACA
The DNA here is from genome assembly GCF_016699485.2 of Gallus gallus. Lineage (NCBI taxonomy): Eukaryota > Metazoa > Chordata > Aves > Galliformes > Phasianidae > Gallus > Gallus gallus. Next base: position 63,511,896 of record NC_052535.1, on the reverse strand, counting down.
TACTAACAAAACAAATGATTTTAACAGGATTATAAAGTGAGAAAATAAACAACCGCAATTTACTTTTACTAAGCATAAGACACCAAACTTCCAAAGACAAGGTATTATGGACCTAGAAGTTACACAAAGCTGGTGAGTAAAGCTAAATTTAGATAAAAGTTGCAGCCTGAGGATAACTAACTTAAGAGACTGTCTAAAACTGCATATTAACAGTACTTAACCATTTTTCTAATTACTTACTCACTAAATAACCTTAAGTCTGTTCTTAACAATCCACACATTTGGCTTTCAGTTTATTTTGTATCCTACTCTGTCCTCCACAGACTAGAACTTGAACATTTAGTTTGAAAGAATTGTAACCTTATAGCTTTTTAATGCACATGCTTTTAATCAATGCTTTCAGATAATAGAAATTAAAGAAGTCTGGATTAATTAAGCCTTTTGTAATAATCATAAAGAACAATGCAATAGAAAGGCAACACAAGAGGTGTAACGACAGAGGGATTAACACAGTAGGAAGGTGTTATAAGGGAAGGAAAAAGGACTGCTCACCTATCTCCAAAGACCTAGGCTCAGAGGGGAAAACCCCAGAAAAAAAGGGATCTCCAGAAAGAAAGCTTCCTGCAATAACAGTCAGCCCTTAAATGCAGGGGAGGGGTCTGATAGAGGTGGAGCCAGGCTCCACCCCTTCAGGTCTCACAGGTTAATTGCTTTCACCTGTGCTCCCAAGGCTGGCTGGGTCCTTTCCCAGGATGTGCTCAATTTCCCATTGATGTGCTCAATCAGTGGTTCAGGACATGATTCAACAGTTACCATACACCTTTTTAAGTTAATGAAATAATTAAAAAACAGAGAATCCATTTTAAATCAAGATCTGTTAGAAAAGGACAAATACTAGTTTAGCCAAGCTATCTCTGAGAAGTCTGCAGTTTCTTATACAAGAGAACAGATAATATAATCAAATGGATCCCTAATGATACAGTTTACTACTTCAAGAGAAAAACACCACTATAAAATTTAATAATGGTTTCTCTATGAGCTGAATTTTAAAACAGCAGTATTATTCCCAAATCAAAGAACTCTGAAATGAATGAAGACTCAAAAAACAAATTCAATCCTCTTAAAGGCTTAAAATAAAAATAAAATAAAATTTAGTTCTGTGAAATTCCTAATCCACTATTCATCAGATGCAAATAACTTTTCAAAAATTAGGAATACTACCCATGTAAGTAAGCCAGGAAATATCACAAATATGAAAAATACAATTCATCAGTATTTTTTAGAGCTGAAACAGGTAGATGTAGGTAGTTGTAATGAGCATGTAAAACACAGAAATGATTGCCTAGTATTATTACAAAACTTTCACCTATTTCACAGAGCTTTAATCGTTAAAATGACCTAGTGCATTTTAATTATAGAACTTGCATCTGGCTTTGCAAAAAGAAAAATGAAATATATAATATTGTTATAAACCTCAATGAATAAACCATGCAAGCTCATTTCAGCTCACTATACATGGGAGGGGGAATGTTTATCCCCCAGACATTACGTTTTCTTTTCCTTTTGAATTGTTTTACATTATCATGAAAATAAGCTTGATAATCATGATATAATTACTTGGTAAAAGCATTCCTTGTTCACAAGGGTGCTGAAACAGGCACCAACTACTAATAAATAGCTGAAAGTTCATTTAACTCTACCAGCTACCTCCCCAGTAGAAGTCATAGAAGTCAGAAAAGTGCCATTGTGACCTCAACTACTGCAAGCTGATTAGTATTTGCTCTCTCACATTTCATAAATAAACAGGTAAACCTGCATATTAAACCTGCTGCTTACTGAGGCTTAGGGAAAATGCTACTCTGCTTACTCTGCCTGATGTTCATGTGGGGCTGTGCAGCTGGGTGCCTTTTTTCACATAACTTTTGAAGAACCACCAGCTCAACCACTGCAGACACCACAAGAAGCACAAAAGCAAGAAAAAATACATCAGGCAATACAAAAGTACAAACTGGCCTAGGAGGGAAGGTGCTTAGCACACTGTGGGAGATACTTTGCCACCCTAGGAGCCATTTTAGCAACCAGTCACAAGATCAGGCTAACTCACTGGAGAGAAAAAAAATTGTTCCCCCACCCTGACTCACTGCTAGTCATATAAATGTGGCCAGAGAGCGATGAAGACTAGAGGGAGTGGCAGGATGGGTTTTACTGAGGCTGAAAGGGAGCAGGAGGGTGCACTGCAGCAATAAGAAGACGCTCAGCGAAACTTCCAAAGCCAGAGCAGCAGCAGGCTGTAGGCCCCTGCAGGAGGAAGTATATGCCTGCCAACCTCCCTTGGAATGGAGAGAAAAGCCTTGTCTGAGGCACCAGAAGGCTGAATGGACTGTGCAGTAGGGTAGCTCTGCCAGACTGACAGGAAGCCCATAGAAAAGAACTTGCCCCTGCAAGGACATAGCGAGAGAAGGAAAACTGGTTCACCAACTGGTTTAATTTCATTCTGCCTTACCAAGCAGATCTGAGGTTTTCCTATTTTACAGTTCACTTAGGTCTAATAAAAATCAGTTTTAAAGGTTTGGTGTTTTGGAAAGGGATAGAGCCTGCTTATTGTGCCAATGAGATGATCCCAGGCCTACTTCCTCTATCAGTTTACTTAGCAAAATGGATTCAGGCAGAAAATCGATATAGCAACAGCAACTTTTAAAATTACTGAGTTGGATTTGAAAAAGTGTGGACTCCCAGAAGAGAAACCCCAAAATATTATGAACAATCTATTGTTCTAGGGAATCAAAGCAAGCATAGAAGAAAGAAAATCAATAGTCCTTCAGCCACATGTAATTTCACAGTATCAAATATGTGCAAATATTTGTGGCAAACATTATTGTTTTCATAGCCGATGGGTCAGCTGAAAGCATTTGGAGCTGGTGGATTAGAAAGTTCACTGTTTATTGCTATAGGCTGTTATCTTACTTTACAGAGTCTATTGCACCTGAATACAGACTCAGTTTGAAAAGTAGAGTACTAGCCCTCTTCTCCTGAGCCCCGCACTGCATCATGCACTCCACATATTATCAAGTCTGGGGGATAAGCCCATCTGCTGGAGCAGAAATGGGAAGAAGTGAAGAGATAAAACGCTTCTGGCAGTTTCACAGCACCTCAACTTCTCTCCAGCCTTGGGGAACTGGAAATAAATTGTTACAATATGTGGAGGAGTGATTATAGGAAACATCAGAGCTGTGGTAGGGGATCTCCTCACTCTCCCTGATGAATGTACACAGCTAACAGGCAGCATAGATTTATAGAACTGTTCTGATATTTTGTCACTGTGCCTATGGTGTAAAACAGCTGTTAACTCAAATGAGGAAGTTGAAAGATTTATTACATCATATAACAGCAGTGGTCCAAGGCCAAGAACATGGCCTTGTTTGAGGTGTGTTATAATCCTGACAGACTGCCAGATTCCATAAATTTGTATATTATATTTAAAGTTCTGTTCTGAATGAATATGAGTTACATCACTACGTGATCCTGACTAGAATTATTATGAAATGGGAAAAATTATTTTGCTCAGCATTGCAAACACACACAACAGTACTACTATCTGCTCAATGGTCACCAGAGGAGACTTGCTTATGATCAATATCTCTAAATGCATTCTGTTTTGTATCTATTTAATTGGAAGCATTTATTAGCTGTTTTGAAGTATCTTTTTATCAAGTTGAACAGAAATCAGTGTCTACTGCACTTCAGAACCAAGTACTAACCCTATTACTCCTAATGTTGTAAAGGAGTATATTCTCTGTTGGCTCTTTCTCCCTACAGTATGGAGCACAGCTGATTTTGTTTTTTATTTTTTTGTTTTTTATTTTTTGGTTTTTGTTTTTGACAATTTAGATGAGGAGTCCTGAGTATTCTCTGCGTGGGAATGTAAAACACCCAGAGAAGAGTAAGAGTAAGATGAGCCTTTGGAGAGTGATGCTAGAGTTATCATTACAGTGATCAGTGCTTTACTCAAGTCCTATTAATGTTGATTGTATCTCTATTCCTTTCAACATTACTGAAAGGAGATACAGGTTGCGAGAATACCATCAGAGAGGTTGAAAACTTTCTCAAAGGATAAATATCCAGTAACAAAAAGTGAACAGAATTTTTGAATAAATCGTGGATGATGTGACTTTTGTAATGAAAAAGGTAGCAAAGCCACTACATTCTGTTAGATGAAACAAAAAGCGAATTGACAGTAGGGAAGAATGAGTTAATCTCCATGAGTGAGTTACAGCCTATTAAATTAGCAATACCATTTAAGGACAGGAAGAGTTGATAGATGCAGGCTAAAGTGAAAATACATTCTGATATAGGCATAGGATAAAGAAGGAAAATTCTGCTAAGAAGAAGAGCACCTTGAAATGGACGGAAAAATAATTCAAAGTGAAAACTATGTGAAAAAAATATATATATAGAATAAAAATAGCTCGAAACTTAACATGCAAATGGAAGCAACAGTATCAACATTTTTCAGTAAAAAGTTATGATAGTTCATAGAATACCAGCCCACAAACGTGCTTTTATCAGTTAATCCAATGTACACAGGAGGTATGCATCTTGTCTCATTTCATACTACATTGTTTACAAAGAAAACAGACTGATTGCAAGCAGCATTTTTCTATCTGATATGCTAGAGGCTTTTACATATAGTCAAGTTTAATATACAAACTGATCCTGTGTTATTTAATTAAATATACTAGACTTTAAAATAAATGTTTCACCAAAGCTTCACTATGAAAGAAATTAGATGATCTTCTGAAGTATTTCTGTTTTGCTAGTAAATTTACTTCCAGGCTTTCACCCATTTCAGATTTCTAGTTTTATGAAAGCTTGAAGCACCAACATTTAAAATCATACTATTCAGCTTCATTAGACATCTGGAGCCACTAAGTCATAAGTAAAGGCTACAGAAAATAGCATGCAATTAATAAACTTTAGTAAAATGCATGATCAGAATCAAGAAGAAAGACACTGAACTGCTACTGTAGACGAGATCTGCTCAGGATTCATGGATTCAGTGCTTTACCTAAGCAGAGGTTTTTACCATTGCACTCAAAATAAGTCATTTAATGTATTCAAGTTCCATAATAATTAGACTTCATCTTAAATACTGGAACTACTATGACTAGTTTCTGTAAAACTATTGCCTCATACTGTTAATTCAAAGAGGACAAAATATATATTCCCACTATCCTTAGTAGCTTGAAAGAAAAACTATATTATTCATCAAAGACGACATGAAAACATACATGGGACAGTAACATAAAGCCTTTTATGATATTGCATAAAATCTAAACAATCAAAATAAGTGATAAAAATGGTTAATAAAGCAATCAATGAAAGCAGTGGTAGTGTGATAGTGTAGAAACCCCAAATAAAAAAAAGTATATATTCTAAATTAGCACTAATTCAAAAACACAAACAAACTAACTCCATTTGCAATTAGAATTAAGATTTCTTCTGAAACATACTTCCCCTTTCTTTCAATAGTATAGTGTTACTCATTCTGAAGCATCAGTGTATCCTCTAGGCATGCACTGATTATTTTAAAGACAGTCTAAAGTATTTTGGTAGTATGAAATTCCAGGGCAAATTAAATGTATTCTAGACTATAATAAAAGAGAAGAAATGTGAAGAAAACAAAATAGATTGACATCATGAGAGGATTTAAATGCCTGGGTATATTACTGAGTTTCACATATTTTTGTCAGTTCTCTGAAGTAGCTCTGCAAAGAGATTTTCAAGAGCTTCTTCAAGCTCTAAAAATGATGTTACTGCTTGTTTGCTTAAATAGTTTCTTAGAATTTTCATACTTGACTGTCTTTTTTGTTTGTTTCAATTATAAATATTTATTTTTAAGAGAGTGTAAAAAGTGCACAGATGTTTACCATCTTACTTCCTTGGGGGTAATTAGACTACTTCAGCATGGTACAAATGGTATCTCCAGAACTGTTTTAGAATTTGAGAAATGAAGCTTTGTCAGAAGTGTTATAAATGGTGGGGCTGTATTATATGCTTTGGCTATAGTAAAATTGTTAATGAAGCGATATGATCTAAATATTTTTAGAGTAAAAAGTGAAATGCAAAGAAAGTAAGAAAATTCCATACTCTGAACTGTTTTTTTCAGAGGAAAGTGATAAAGGAAACCTGAAGGTGTGGAACATAGAACTGATTACGATTTCTAGTGGGGTATGACAGTTTTTGGCTGTTCTTTCCCTGAACATGTACTCCCCTGATTGTTCAGAAGCAGATGAGGGAAAGATTCCTTTGTTTTTGTTTTTTTTTTTTTTCCTTGGCAAAGTAGTATTATATTTTGGGAACACTTGCTTATTTCCACCTTGACTTCATATACCCTGATTGAACCTGTGAGCCTCAGACTCCCTCATATCAATGAGAGGATAACCTGACTCTTTTTATCTGTTCTGTAGCAACTAATACAGTTTTGCAATTTCAGACATGGAAAGAGTATTACAATGCACTTATCTATGTCTTAATATATATGTTGAGGTACAGATAATCTACTCTGCTTTTTGGTCCTTTGCATTTCACCCATAATTAACTTTATCAGCTCTTGACCAGCTAGTTCCTAAGGATGTTTGTCTTACAAACCATTGCAAACGTAGTTAGAGCTGAAGGACTTCATTAGCTACACAACTGATAGGAATAAAAACAGTAGCCAATTTCAACATTGCTTTCCAAGAATAGCTATCAAGAATAGAATTAAAAGAAACAGCTTTGTGACAAATTACAACATTGTTTAATCAAAGGTTTTTAGGCATTTTTTCAGCTAATGTGAGCAAGTATTTATGTAAAATAACAGCTTCATATTTTTCCTCTTTCCTTATATCTAATTCTCCATGGACTCGTGTCAAATTTTCAAAAGCTTTTTGCCTTGGCTATGGCAATTTTTGTAGTTTTTGAGAAAACAAACAAATAAACAAACCATTTGTTCTCATGTTGAACAGTTTCACTCATATTTTTTAATCTTAAAGGAAGTGTTGATGCAAAATGCTTTGATATGTTGAAATCTTTCCTTTTCCAGAAGTCTACTTTTATGCAGACTTCAGTTTCCTTCTATGAAATCCATTTAAATATTTCATTTAACATTAGAATTAATCCCGTGATCTATCCTGTTATGTGTTGTAGGCATTCAGGGTATCAAGTTTCTCAATTCAAGCAGTGTATTGCTTAGATTTATTCATTTCAACCATTTCCCTCTGCGCGGCAACATGTGAGTAATCTGTACTCATCAGGAAGAAAGAGCCTTGGCATACAAAAGAGAGGAGTTCTAGCTACCTCTTAGCCAGTATGTTATTCCCTAAAACGTATTCTTCTATGTTCTTGTTGAAATAATTTTGAAGTTCAGAAAGACCTAACAATAATGCTTTTTCTTTATTTCATTTATCACTACTGTTACATTGATTTTTCTATAGGGGAAAACAAGTTCCTAATATCTGAAATATACAGACTGCAATACAGATTTTTTCAATCTATAGAAACAGTGTTAAATTTGAGCTCGAAACAGTTTTCAAGAATCAGAACAATGTCAATTTTCTTTTTTAGAAGTAGCATCATTCTGTGGTTCCTTTGCACCTGCAGAAGCACAACTGTAATATTTAAAACAATATGCCTAGTAACCAATGGGGAGGAGTGGAAAAAAAATAAATTTGTGTTTTTCAGCTTCCAGAACCAATGTCTTGAGACAGATGTGGTGAAAATTAGCAGCTCTGGAACTAATGGAGAGTAGCACAGCCATGAGTATGATTGTTTTCACTGCTGTAAAAAAGTATTATATACAGTGGTTCACCGCTGTCATGTGAAATATATATATGTATATAGTGAATTTCAAAAATTGGGAGGGGAAGTGAGGGAGAAGAAACCACCATCACTCACCCACAATTTTATACAGTAGGAGACATGCACAAAACACCTACCACCTCTACCAAGTCAAACTCACTGAGATCTGAACAGTTTGGTGCCCTTTCTGTTCCCCATCTTCTGCACCAGTCAGACAGCAATATTTTACTGCTAGGTGACAATTCCCGGTTCTTCTGGGAATCACCTCAACAGCACAGAAGTCAAGCTTGCTACACATATAGTGGTAGATGGTCATTGAATACATTGTGGGCCTCCTTATATCTGTATGACACACTCTCTCTTAGGGAATTCCTTCTTAGAACTGACAAATGTTAAGAACTAGTAATGTGATTTGCAAATGCAATTGAAATGCCTACACATCCACTATCAAGTATATATATATATATATATATATACATATATATATATATATAAAAAATCTCTTACTGGGAATAAACATAATGTGAGATTTCCATAACTTTACTATCTAATTCAAAGAATAACAGAAAGTTAGTTTGATTACTTCCTTTTGTTATCGAGTATGCTGCTTTACTGCCACTTGGTATTTCCTTTAAAAAAGAAGGTAATTCGATAGGTTAGGCACACCCAGAATTTGGTGAGAAGTTTAATTAAATCAGCCTTTTCTGAACAGTTGTTGGCTGATAATCCAGGCAAGATTCCTAAGGCTTAGGCAGTCCATATAATTTTTAAAACTGATTTATGTTTCTGTTTTTCTGCCCACAGATACCCTTGAAGATCAAAGTGTATGTATGCAAGACAAACACTATGAAGCAGCCATAATCTTTAGGAACTGGTTGCAGTCAAGGCAAGCATATTTCTCTTTTATTCCACAGAAGCCACAGAGCTCCTCTTCCAAAGAATTAAGTTCATTCTTAGTATTTCAAATCACCCTCATTATTTTAATTTCTCTTGCAGAAATAAAGATTTGGTACCAACCACACAAAAGTTTTCACTTGTACACATTTAGGGAGAAACTGTCTCTACATTGCAATATTCATATCTAAGCACATCTTTGTTTAAATTACAAAAGTGATTATGAATATAAATTCACATGAATGAAGAAATCAAGTTCCTTTCCTATGGCAACGTATAAGAAATGTTTTCCATCACTGAGACTGGCACCATTCCACTCACCTGTATTGCCTTGATTTGCACTCTTGGATTCTTCCAAGCAGATGTTATGATGAAAAATACAACATTATGTGGAGATGCAGCTGGTGATGTGATGTCCACAGGAAAGTGAAAGAATTCTTCTTCACGTTTCAAACCTTAGCACTTGATGAGAGCCAAGATCTTTAGGAAGTAAAAGGCTAGTACACTTGCTCTTTCTGACCAGGCAGTGCTGTGGCTGCTCAATATTTACCCAAAGCCACAATCACCTTCTGATCTGAGGAGCAGGTGACTTGGTGATTCTCTTCCATTCTGATTGCTATGCACAGACAATGATGAAAAGACAGATTATAAGAGATTAAGTAGTATTCCAGTCCCCAGACGGTTTACTTTGCCCTTTCATGAATTGGTCTAATGCATCATCATCTATCATAAATGGCTTATAATATGACAGTGCTGGATCTTTAAGATTATCTATGCTCCAGTGTTAAATAAGAAAGATAAATCTGCAGAAAAAAAAAAAAAATAGGAGCTCAAAGTAATTCTAGTCAGCAGTAAAGAGCTGATTTCCTTTCCTAATAGGATTCAAGCCCTAATGTCCAATAATTCAAATTAATACTGTGCCTCACGGTATTAAGCAGCCTTTCTTTCTGTTACCAAGAACTGCCCAATGACTGTATATATTTCTGTTTCATATGCCATGTCCTGCCAGTACAATAAATTCAATGGACCAGAAATCCACGTATGACCTGTCAGTCATTTCAGTGTATGTTGAAATACAATCATGCATTTGCATATGTATTTATTAAAGTAACATTTTTCTACAAAACAACATCCAATACATTGTAACATAATGATTGAATTGCACCATAAAATTATGAAGTTTCTAATAACAACAGATTAAAATAGCAGAGCATTTCAACAATCTTTCTGCTCTAAAACACTATATTATGTATTCTATAGAAAGAAAATAAATATCATTAGAGACCAAATACTACACTCTGATCCATATTTGGTAGGAAAATAGTGAGGAAATACTGAAGAAACTGATTTGATTTTTGGCAAGATACTGTAAAACAGTATTTCAGATTTCATCAAGCTCCACAATAAAGAGCTTCTTTGAAATGCCATCACTGTACAGTTAGTTATCTCTTTCCTTTGGTTATTTTATACAGCTTTTTCCCCTAGGAGTACAAGGGTTTTGCACTCACAGTGCAGATTAAAATACACCTTCCACAGAAAAGTTATCTCCTGGCCTCAAAATCACAAGATAACCCTGGTAACTCCATTTTTTTTTATCACTGTAGACAAACTGATGCTGAAAAGTTATCAAAAAAGTATTAAAAGGAAATGTGTGGCTGAGTTTGTAGGGGCATTCTCATGCAAGGCTCCTGGGACAACAGCTGAGGATCTTTTCTCAGCATTTTAGACACTGAAAAGCAGAATATATATACATATATATCCAGTAACATAATACCAAGTAGGAAAGAGGCTGTGAGAGCTACTGACAAAGTAAGAATTCCTGATCTACATTGCGAAGAGGCAATTTCTCAGGGCAGGAATTAGAAATGGGGAAATACATGCAATCAAGTTGAAAGCATAACAGCAATACATCTCTATATATTAAGTTAATGTTCTGGACAATTACCAAATGTGGAAATAATTACCATACCATAAAATCTGTGGGGAAAAAGAAAAGCAACTAAACTACTATTAGGACTCCTTAAAGTCTACAACATGAACTACCAAAACAAAACAAGAGTCACACAATTAAAAATGCTACTAAAACAAAAGTATATAACTCTGGTGGCTTTTCTTTTTTTAGAAAAAAAAAGATGTTTTATGATTTTCTGACATTTTGTGTGATTCTTTCATTTTGAATTAGAACTTTAATGTAATGCAACATTTTCTACATTTATTTCAATGTGTCAATGCAAATTATTAAGATGCAATACATGATGTGGCACTACGTCTTTACTGGGGCTGGAGGAAGGAGAGACAAAGATGACTATCTGTATCATGAAGTGTTCACAGCTAATTTGTATGTTATGCAAGAAATAAACTCATATCTGTAAAAAGAAAACAAACAACACACACACACACACACACAAAAACATTTTACTATGCATATGGTGGAAGCATTTTGGCTCCTCATTTATTCTGCGACTCCAATTTAGGGCTACTTTAGAAGTACCATTCTTATGGCAAAATGCCCTCTTAATCAGCAGTAATTATCCAAGTATAGGTTTGTAATCAATACAGAGCTTGACACTGAATTTACATCATGCTCACTTTTGTAGCATATAACTTACAATTCTGCTGCATTATTCAGTGTTAAACATCTGACAGGTAGTAACATGTCTCGATTTCAAAAGGGTATGTGGTTGCTGATATAAACAGAATTGCAGCAAGCTATATCGTTTGAACTAAACTTGGAATCAGGCCCTAGATTTCAGTGGTACTGAACAGCAAAATACAAGCCTCTAAGGGGAAGCCCCACAGGGACAGCATGCTATGTTTGGGAATAACCACCATTCCTTCTGAAATTCATTACCCCCAGGCTAAAACATCTAACTCAAGAATAGGTTAGACACCTCTCATAAAATGAATTAATCATCTAAGTGGCTAGCTGTGCCTGAATTTCTGCACAGCTGACCGTGATTTTTGAAGAAACTGTGGGAATGAGGAGGCCACTACTATCTCTTGCATTGGTTAAATTATTCACTAGGTGGGAGATCAGATCACCTTGTTCTTCAGAAAGAAGTCTAAAATAAGTATACCCTTCATTTACCTAAAATAACCCTAAATCACAGGTCTGATTTGAGGGAAAAGATAAGTTATCTTGTCTTTAAACAAGGCAGAAATGTGACTGACTAGTCAGCCTAGATGCCAACTCACTTTTACGGGGGAACAGGGAGATTCAGGTTCTGGCTCTTTTCCCTGCTGTAGGGAATAGCACAATTCCCTCACTTGTCTCTCTGAATGCAGCAGGTCATAGAAATGTTATGAATATCAGTTGTGTCATTCTCCATGAATCCATAGCAAGGAAAATGTTCTTTAGTAGAAAGACAAGAGAGCTGTAAATTTGTATGCGTGGATGTAGAACACCATAGGCTGTTATCTGAAGTGTGTAAAAAAACTGCCGTGGAGGACAAAATGGAAGTGAGACAGTAGTCTGAGCTTTCTGAAATGTGTTTGGTAGGCAGTTTAGTGTGAAAATTTAAACTAAATTTTATCATCTGGCACTTCATACTTTGAACTTCAGTTCCTTTTGTTACCAAGATCAGAGATTTCCATGGAATTTTTAATCATTCAATACAGAAATGCTTGCATGCACATCTTTCCACCCCAGCTGTGAAGACTGTCTTGAAGCAGCTACCCTACTGCTGTATCTTATTGTTTAATTAAAAAACAAAACAAAGCAAAACAAAAAAAACAACAAAAAAAACCCACTGATTTTCATTTGGTCCTGAAAGTCCAAAAGCTATTGCACTCTATTGCACTGAATATATTTTTCCTCATAACAGAAAGGTGTCATAAAAGTGTCTGTTGCCTTTTTTGTTTGTTTGTTTGTTTGTTTTACATTTTGGGAATTTATTAAAATTTCAACAAAGTAAGCTATTTAATCTGTAGGCAAAAGTGGTATTAAACAGCTGGCAAAAACAAGTGAATAGAAAAAAATCAAAACCCCATCCCTCTGCTGATCATACTCCTTATTTTCCATCCCAAGTATTTCTCTCTTGTACTTATTAGAAATTATTTCACCAAAGATCAATAGTGAAATTACAGTCACATGCATTCAGCAAGAAAGGAAACACTCCTTGCAGAGAGAGTCAAAGGGAAGGAGATTAACTAAGTTCCAATGCAAGAAAGTCACAGTCTCTGCTCAGCAATGCTACATACTTAGCACAGTATGAGAGAAACTATTAATATTAATATAAATAAGTAGCTTTAGAACAACCTAATAGATCAGGACTGCAATAATCTCCCTTAAATGTCGAAAAAAAAAGAAAAAAAGGGGAAAAAAAAAAAAAAGGACTAAGTATGCCGATTTTTACTGAAAAAATCAGGAATGCCCTCATCATGGCTAACACAAGCTAAGGTGAAGATATGGCCAGATAACCAGCTCATCACTGAAGTAGAGTGCATCTATCAGTTGCTCAAATTTTAGCATTAAATTTTATTAATGTAATAATATTTTCAAGTAATCCTTTTGCAGAAAATACGGCTTTCTACTAACTGAAATAAAATAAAGGATGACACTAATACAGTCTGTGTTATATTAATATACATTTTGTAGACTAACTCAATTTTGTTTTTTTAAGTCTGAACTCCTATATCTAAGTGGAGAGTAAAACCAAACCAAACAAACAAAACTACATAAACTCAAATTAAGTGACATATTTCACCTCGTCTAGAAGAATTCCCATTTATTCACACAATAAGAAAACATATAACAACAACAATGAAAAACCTTGTTTGGGACTTTGAATAGAAAATTCAAATCTTAAAAATAAATAATTTTATAGGGGCAAGGATGAAACACCCTTGCTTATGTTATGTTAAGCTTAAGATTTGATGTGTTTAGCTAACAGGCTCTTTTTTTAATAAAGTATTTCAGTACAGTGTTAAAAAAAATTAAAAAGCAAAATAAAATTCTTTCACATTTGGATATTCAAATTAATTCTAGCTCTCTACATGGCAATTTATTAGCAGGATTTCTCACTGCATGCCCTTATTCCACTGTGGTATGAAACTAATGTAGCACGACTTTTTTGACACTAGAAAATGAAGGGCAAAGCATTACCTTTTTAAAGGCATGAATAATTTACTGTTTCATATTCTTTCATAGTATATAGAGGTTTTATTCTCTTAAACTAAAAGTATTAAAGATCACTGAAGTGTTTGAATGAAAAAGTTCTTAAAGAAAATGTGATAATTTTAAGTACAGAATGTTTCAAACATTTTTTTAACAGTAAAACCCAGTGTTTCTTATATCAAAATGTGTGCGTACTGAAAGATATATACAGTTTTATGATTCTCATCTCCCTTTAGAATTGTTTTATTTCCTATTACTGCTGACCCTTTCTTTAACCAAATGATACTTTGCCTGTTGCCACATTACACGGCTCCCAATTCTTCACATGTAATCTGTTCTGTCCTACAGTATACCAGGTCATATGTTTGCCAAATTAGAAGTAGTAGTGCTATAAAATATGCTTAGCTATTCATACAAACAGAGAACTATGTTGTTCATATAAATAACATTTTCTTAAGAATAGAACAATAATGACACTGATATTTCTTATCACTAGCAGCAAATAGAAGTAATGAGATATCCAAAGCAAGTTTAATAACATTTTAAAATGTATTTTACTATATAAAAGGTCTATAAAAATAACATTATGAGATGCTGTTCTAGTTATATTAGATTAATTCACAAAGAATGTTCATTTGTTCTTAGCCAGAAGCTATTTGTGGATTTGATTTGCATTTATTAACTCGGAGTAAGTTTTTGAACAGCTAGCTAGACTGATAAAGCCATTGTTCTTACCAACCTTTACCCAATAGTTAACACTTTAGGACAAGAAAATCTGATTTGAATCCTCACTGTGAATCAGACAGAAAGGGGACTTGAATTTAGGTCTTCCAGTTCTTCCATAAATGTTTTAGAATATCCAGAAAAGAACTCCATCATCCTCTCTGTTCTGATTTATATAAAAGTAAGCAAACAAACAAAATTTTCTTTTAAAATGAAAACTGAAATAGCAACCTGGTAGGTGATCACTTTGAATTACCTATCTGAATACCAGTCCTTGAAGCTTGCCAAATAGGAGATTTTTGGTGTTTTATTCCCACTCTACTCCCTGCAAAATCTTGTACCCATAAAAGTTTGTTAATATATTATACACCAGCTTGTTAAAGCACATTATTAACAGTTATAAGAGCTATCTAGCTCATCTCAAAGAGAAGAAACAATTCAACCTCTTACTAGGTTTTTCTATGATTAATGTTAACATCAAGTAAGAATTTCATTATAAACCACATTTTACACAATCGCCTAAATCTGTTCTTTTATTTTATAGCTTTCACTAGAGATGCATAAAAATTAAATATTTTATTAAAACTTGTCACAATCAAATGTAAATTCTCATTGCTTTGCAATTTTGCTGGAGTTCCCTTACAAAGCTGCCAATGTACATAAACACAATGTCTGTATACTGCATATGCAGAAAAAAATAAAATTCTGCATCACATATGTAGTCAAAATTTGTTGTGCAGTGGCACGAACCCAAAGCCCATAGTTTTCTCAGTTCTTAAAACATTCATGTACAAGGCCTTTATGATCTCTTTGCTGGCTGGCTGTAAAGGAATAACGTCTGTCAAACTGTAAAACTACCAATTATCTTACCTACCAAAACCATGTAGTAAAACATAATAGCACGCTTCTACTTACTCATTTAGGTGAAATGTACAAAGGAATCAAGAGATCAGGTTTGTTTTTTGTTTGCTTAGAGGAAAATCAGAAACAAAATAGACAATGAAAGAAAACAGGAAAAGATAATTAAGGAGTTCCTCTAGGATGTGACTGTCAGATTGCAATCCCTGTTCTGCCTACAAGAGAGAAAACTCTTTAATCATATTCAGAAGCAAAACAGTATCTAATTTAAGAAACTGGCTTTTTCATAAAGTAAAGCCAAGGCAGTTTGCCACAATATGCTTTTTCTAAAATGCTTACACCAAAGTAGAATCCTATATAAGAAGCCAATGCAACATGAGAGGGAAGATGCTAAAAAATATCTTCAAAGATTTGGGATTAAACCTCTCCCTGTTATTTGGTTGCAGATAATACTTTTTAATTAGAAAGATGAATGAACACACAACCAGAAAGTTGTTACAGAGAGCTAACTCTTGCTGGAGGCATACTGATTAGATTAACAACTCTCTCAAATGTTTTTCCAGAATCATGTAAGGTGTTCATTCCTATGATATTGACATTTGTCCAGTGGTTGAATGAATCCTTGCATTACCAGCAGAGAGCAGAAAATCTAAACCTGTAGTTATAACTCAAATTGCAATTATCCGATGCATATACTTGCAAATGGCATACATACTCAACATGAAGCAGCGATAATTATTAGGCATGGGATGTGAAATAGGACATTCAAAGGATTATGCATTTTTTTAGTCATGCTAGATGGCTCTCAAAAGCACGCTTCCTTGTATCTAGCAAAATTAGAATGAAATCTGTGCTTATAGATATTCACTAAGCTGAAACATCAGACCTGTTTAGTTAGCTGTAGTCTATGCAGGAACCTAAAGACTAAAACCTAAGGCACATTTTATTCAAGTTTTTTCTGTTACATGCAAAAGATTGATACAGAAGAGTAATAAAATTTTAGTCTGCTGTGGGCAATTGGAAGTATCTAGTTTCACCACTCAAGATTAAAGCAGAGAGTAAGTTGGGACACTAACAATTCATCTCTCTTTCCTTTTGCTTTAGGAAACAAGTGTCTTCTTTCACCTTGCGGAGTTTTTTTATTGTTGTTTTAGAGCACTGTGCCAGCACATAACATCCTGATCCTCGAGTTCCTAAATATAGGTCAACTGGTATGAGGCAGTAGTCCATTCCACACTTCCCTTTCACAGCAACATGCAATAGATAGGAAGCTTCTGATCTTGCTCTCATTGCAAGAATACTAACTGGCATAGAAATAATCAGGGTTACATGGTCTATAGGCCTTCAGTGCTTCCAAATAAGAACAGATGTTCCTTTACAGATAGAGCAGAAATTAATTAAAAATATTTTCCGGAAGTTCCTTGTCGTAAACAACATGATTTCACTTTCATGTATCCATGCCTATCAGATATTTTGTTCTAAGCAAACATACAGCCATATCCTCTACTGTTTCATAGGTAGATGTTATGTTTATCTGAATTGCAAGAAACATTTCATATGCAAATGTATGAACTGGATTAAATTTGCATACAACACTTTTTTCCACTTAAAGTAATAAGTATAAATGTCAAAGGTTTAGGTGAGATGATATAACTATTTGATCCTGTGAGACTACTTTAAAAAAGAAAAAAAAAAAAATTTAAAAATTTAAAAGGAAAAAATATATATATAATGTCATAAAATCACTGAAAATTTTCAGAGACATTGGTATATTTTAAATTCTAATTCATGCAATACTACAATATAGATAAACCTTATTATTTTCAAATACACTGGAAAATAATTCCTTAGCTTTCTGAACATCATGTTCTTACTTTTGGACTACATTGACATAAAGTATAAAATAATCTTTGTATTTGTACACTATTGACTTCAGACTCTCTTCTTAAGAGATGAAGAATTGGATGCATGGAAATCTGGGATCCACCCATCAGAGGAGAAGAAAAAAGACTAAGTTGGAGGAAAATTAATGAAAAGGGTGATTCTGCATTTGGTCTCATTTCTGTAATCATTTTCTCTCCACTAGTAGTCCCATCATATCATATTTAAGACAGTGGAAATGGGTGAACCGGCCATCTGACTCTCCTAATTTTTATTAATAATCTGGCCCATGCTTTGCAGTAAGCCTCATGCATTAAAAGCATACTGGGAAGCCAGTCATTGTGCTCTTAGAATGACAGAAAAACAGTTTAATATACTTAGTTTTTATCTAAATAATATCTCCTCTTTTATTTTTCTTACAGCTTTCTGTGATTTTCTCTGTTTTCTCCACCAACACCTAACAGTGGTCACACTTATTACATATTCCATACAGACTTCAGATGGACTTCTGCATTGCTATAACATGAGGATATTGCTGCAGTGTCTTTCCTGACTGCATACTCTTTGTCCAATGTTGGGCCCAAAAAAATCATCTTTACATATGAACTGGAAAAAAAAAAAAAAAAGAAAAATGCTGGCATAAAAAAAGCTGTATGGTTAGAAAATAGTTATTCATAACAAAAAAAACACATCACATGCTTGCAAAGGTACTTGGTCACATTATGAACAACTATTTTCATTTGCAGCATATTCAATTATACTACTGGATTTCTTCCAAGTGTTATATCTCTAAAGTGCTATACTTGTCACAACTGTAACATCATGCACAGCTTAATCATAAGCATAAGCACAATGAGAAATAGCAGGCTTGGGACAACTGTGGACCTCTATGCATGAGGTAGTAACAAAAGGATTTTTTTTTTCTTCCTATGTGCATAATATTTTATGAGCAATAATATATACAACCAGGGTTGTGTAAGGAAATGGATAAACCTCGGGAGATGCCAGTTTTGTTTTGTTTTAAGAGTATAAAAAAAAGAGAAGTATTTGAAAAGGAATGAAATTTGCTTTGAGATACCACACACTTCCTAAATGAACAGAATCAAAGTTGTTAGAAGAAAGGAGCTATCCATGCTTATAAGAAGGAGATGTGAGAAATTCATACTACTCATCGTATACACTTGATTTGTTTGAAATGTCTTCCTCCACTCTTCAGAAAGTTAGATGTTGTTCAGTTTCAAAGGGAAATAACTGCAGGAGTTTATTTATTAAAGTACTGGCCACCTACAATGAAATTAATTTCTCTCATCACTTTCCTTAGACATCGTCTGAAGCAAAAATTAAAGTATACACATTCATTTTCTGAAAACTAATTTCCATTCTTGAAAAGATTATTGACTGTCAGTGCTGTAGGATCAAAAGAAGAACAAGAATTTCTTTTTTGTCATTACATAGTTAATTAAAGAGAAGTCATTAAAGAGAAGTGGACAGTGATTCTCAAAGACTCTTGGCTTCAGATTAGGTTGGAAGACTGATAGAGGTGACAAATTTAGGATTAGAACAAACCAATTTTTTTTTTTCTCCTGTCCCTAAGTGCAGGAATAATGCTAAGTATTACTAGAAATTACTACCTAAATATTACCACCTTCTTTTCAGAGTCCTAATTTTCCTTCTCTTGATTGAGGGTCAAAAATTGAATTAAACTCCCTGATCCTTTGCATTCAAGCCATACAGTTGTGTTTGTTTCTTTTTTAAAAAAAATCAAGCACATAAACAAAACAGAATAACCTCTCTATAATTTCTATTATTTCTGCTCTACTTTACATTAAATTATTCCTACTGTCGTAACAGAAATTCTGATTATTAAGGAATTTGGAAAAAAAGAAGGGGGGGGGGGGGGGAGGGGGGGGGGGAACAAACAAAAAAACAACCATGAGGCTTTACTTGGCAGATATTTTCTACTCTTCCTCAAATGAGATAAGTATATAATTTCCAGGCTAGATACAGGTATTTAGTTTAAGACTGTTTGTGCATATTTTCAGCAAATTGGGCTAACCCAGGCTCCAAGAAGAAATAAAATGGTGAGAATGATCAAATATTATCCAACTCTCTCCTATCTATTTTTATAAATATCAACTTCTGGAAAGTTGAATACAATGCTTTACAAAAAATAATAAGTACTCCCCAGTAAACATTTAGTCTCTTTTTCTGTTTGTCAATATTTAGGTGTATATAGCAGATGATCTAAAGTATATAACAATTATACTAGCAAAGTTAAGAGCGCAACAAATCCAAAGAGTCATAGCATGAAGTGGAAAGGCAAAGATGCTGCATAAACAATAAGAAATACATTTAGCTACCTAAAACTTCAATCTAGAAACCTTAATGTTAGAGCAATCCTTATTTATATGTATGTAACATTAGGTTTTCAAGAAATAATCCACAAGACAGATGCATATCTGCTAGACAAGGTGAACAATTAGGTTTAAAACTGAAACAATCTGAAGAAAGAGGATATAAAGGAATTTATTTTAGTGTGTAATAATAATAACTATGCTTCTGTGTGAAGGTGAGAATCATCTTTTAGTAAGCCATATTTTGCCAATAAGTTATTTTCCCTACCACTACTTATATATAAAATCATTAGTGATTTCTCTTGAACTGTATTACTTTATGTTCAATAAGTACAGCTTCCATCAAAGAGATAATAGTTCTGCTTCACATTTACATAATAGAAAAGGTAAGAATTGAATTCCTCCTTGGATGATAGCCCTGACATTGCTTTCATCTCTCTTTGCAGTGAGAACAACATAATTTGTTCCAGTCAAAAGGAAAATGTATGGAAATGGAAAAGATATCATACCTCCTAAACATAGGAATTAACTTTAACTCTGAGAAGATCCAACTAAATTTAATTTAGAAGAGCTTGGGGGTTATACTCTTGTCCATAGAAGGAGGTAACAGTGTTTGGTTCAGTTTGGGCAGTAGCATAGCTGCCACCCAAGGAGCCAGCTTCGTCTCCTGCAAGGGCCACCATTAGCCCAGGCCCACGGTAACCAGGACACAAGTCTGCTTCCACCAGAATGAGAAAAAGAACTCCAGCAAGCAATGCTCTATAGAAACAGTTATTTAAGCAAATGTGGTGAAAACGAATGACAAAGCTGTATGCCAATTTATGTGCTTTTCCCCCTTTCTGCTACCGAGATCATTCCTTCTGTAATATATCACGGCCCAGCAGAGTATCATGGTAGACTAGAAGGAATATGACCTTGAAATCATTTAGGGAATAGAAAATGTGACAGAGCAACTGGTGTTTCTTTTTCCTATCACACAGAAGTCAAGAAACTGAAAGTAGCAAACTGCCTGGGTATGTTTTTTAACTTTCAACAGCTAAGAGAGCATCACAATTTTAATTAAAAAAAAAAAAAAAAAAAGTAAATCAGAAAAAGAAGTGATCAAACTGCTGAAAACTAATGAAATATCAGAGAACCCAACCGCGGGCAACTTCCTTGCAACAGTCTAGTGAGGACTATTCTGTTTTTCCTACATACATGCATGTTAAGAATAGCTGATAAATCAAATTTAGGAAGAGAGTGAATTGTCCATTCTGAATACTGATACATACCAATTTTCGGGCTTTATTTTCTCTCAACTTTGGTTAAACAAATGGTGACTAAATATTTGCTAAACAGATGCACAGCAGTTGTCAGTTGTGTTTTTTTTCTTTGTTTGAATTAGAAAGCAATAGAATAACCTGATCCAATACAAATTCATCTTTGCCACATGTATACTTTTTAGGGTGATTTTTTTTTTAATCACCCAAGAAAATCCTCTTCTGTGGCCTCTACAAATAAGTACAAGCTATAAAGTCAAATTAGAAATATTGCGGAAGTAGATTTCTAGAAAAGTGACAAAAATTATATACGAAAAAGGAGTGTTAGATTTGTATTTAAGCTCTGGAAAATACTACCTACAATAAAACAAAGAGAAAAGCCAATTAGTACAGCAGCACAGAAAATTCTGTTTTATTTTTCATTTCCCCTTTCCCCTCAACTCCTCTTTCACTAAAGGCAAGTCTTTCCATTGTGATAAAAAACATATTTCCATGAAATTGGTAAACACTCTCCTTGGGAAAATTCACAAATATAATTATTACCAGACTCAAACCAGCATACATAAGGTTTATCACATTTTTATCTTGCAAACACTGAGGAAGTAATGCCTGTTAGAAAGCTACAAACACTGCAGAAACTTCAACATATGGTCTGTTATGATATGGTTATTTGCGATAACGTTCCCATCAGATTGATTTATGCCAGGAACTTGGATATTTTTTGTGTCTTCCTAAGGCAGGACCACAGAGGATTTTTGAAATGTCTCTAGGTAACTATCTGAGAATCGAGCTGAAGAAGAAATGCACTATAACATCTTGCCATCAGGTTGTAAGTAACTCAGAACTTCTGTGCAAACTTTTTGGTTCAATAAGTATATATACAGAGAGAGAGAGAGTTGTTGTTATTTATGGGAGAAAGCAAGAATCTTATCTTCATTTTTTGCTCCACTGCTCTTTCAGCTGACAGCAAAACAGATGTATGTAACTTGGATGCTACCTAGTAGGGCATTAGGAATAGTATAATTGCTGGAACAACAGTATATTGATAGTTACTTTTGTACATTAGTATAGCTCACAGGAATCACAAATCGACTGTGCTATAATGAGAGTACCTGTATGGACAACATGGAATTGAAGAGATGAGACAGGGTACCAAACAAGAATCCTCAAATATAGAGAAATTGCAAGGAGAAACAAAATTAAACTCTTGTCAATATTTGCATTAAAGTAGCAAAAGAAATAGAACATAGAGCTTAGGTACAGGATAGGCATTAGGAAAGTATTTCTAAAGGAGGGAACAAGGAAATAAGGAAATTGATTATACAGACTGATTGTGAAATCATTGTTATTGGAGGATTTATGTTTCATTGCTTTTTTAAAGTAAAGGATAGAAACATCACAGAAGAGGAAAAACCAATCCTTACTTAGGCAGACATTCAGCTAGAAAATATTTTTAGAACCTTTTCTATTGTTGAGTATACACTTTTAAATCTACTCATGAAATTACTATGTTGATACCTGATATTTGAAATATATAGTAACAGCAAGACTGCAAGTTTATTGGGAAAACTTAGCAAGATTTCATTAAATTGTGTATGAACTCAATTAAATGGTATTAACTCTTCGAAAGAAGCCCTAGACTTAGATCAGTGGTAGTCTTTCTGCAGAAAGAATTCTTACTTTCATTTGAACATGGAGATGGAAAATAAAAGTCAATGCAACTTTGCTTTTGTCCTTCCCCAGTAATAGCATTCACTCTGTAACCACTTCAGTCGTCAGCTTTTCACTTTCACTGCAATGCCCAAGAAAAAAATGTCATCAAAAATGCAGGCCAGAGAGGATTCACAGCTGAGACCTGTCCTCATTTTATTTGCAGAGACCATTAAGTAAGTGACTTAACTCCTGTCACTCTGTTCCTGAGAAAAATCAGAAAACTGTACCATGAGCATACAGAAAGTATGTGCTTTTCCTTTTCAGAATGGCCAGATCAGTGCAGCAAAGTATGCTAAAAAGGATCAGAAGCTTATTTTTGCCTTACATGTCTATAGAAGCAACTCGACACATGCCATGGGTGGAAGAACTGAGTGTAGGATGTAGGGTTTTTTTTTTTTTTTTTTTTTTTTTTTTTAAGTACAGAACACTTTCAATGCAGAAAGTAATTCAAATACTTTGCAGAAATGACCCTGACCTGCTGAATACAGACATAGAATAGGAAATCTCAAAGATTTTCTAAATATTTTCTTGGCAAGAAGCCTGCAGAATTTCTTAAGCTATTTGTATCCAAATTCTTAGCTGTATAATATTTCTTTAGCTCTTTGCAAACTGTACAAACTAAGATAATTCATATATTAGTTTCTCTGAAGCTGACAGAATTATGATAGATTAGTATAGCTCATTCATGTACAGCCTTAGTCTGCATAAGACTTTTGGCAAGCTGTCTCTTTATCAGACTCTGATAAACACTGTCTCATGCTGTATTTGTTTAAATAGGCTTGCTACATACATTTCATTTAACAATTAAGACGCTACTTCCAGCAGTATAAAACACCTGCAGCTCCTGCTGACTTTGTTAGGACTAGAGGATATCCAGCACCTTTGGAACCCTGCTGCACTGAATCTAAATAAAGGAAAACAAGTAAATTACTGTATCTACAGATTCACTAAGTATATTTATCTGTACTCTAAATAAATCAGGGCAAAAGAAAAAATTTCTAATATCAGCTACTACTGAATGTTTCCATCTTTGCAAGTTCAACTGGCTTCAGTTCAACATGAAATTAGATAAATTTAAAAGATTCTTTTTCTAAGCAATGCCCTTCAAATCCTGCTGAGCAGTAAGAATTCTCTGTCTGAATATTTTCAGTGGATAGAAGAGGTCTCAGATAGACAGCTCTACTTCATAGGGAGTTTCAGACTGCAGCTTTCCAAACATAAAACCACGCAGAGTACGAGAAATAAAAAGGCCAGAGTCAGCATGCATTTTCCTTTTGTAATCCAATTAATATTTTTAAAAAACATATTATCATGTTGGGTAGCAGCTGCAGTAAGTGTAATTAATTTAATATCTCAGTATTTTAAGAATTACTGTTTCATGCTCAAATTCTTATCACTACCATATAGCTGTGGAGTAAACCCATACTTTGCTGAAATGGAGATGGCAGTGGAAGCAGCAAGGTTTTTTCTTCACTGCTGTCCTAAGGCTTTTTTTCAAATACCATTTTTTATTGAAAAGTCCACAAAACCAAACCAAGCATCCACATAATCATATGAAGGTAACTTTGACACCAAGAGAACATTGGGAGATAGGAGGAAGAGATAAAAGAAAAACTTATTTACAATTTCAGGTACAAAAGTCAGTATGCATGCAAGAATTTTGCACTGGCATTACATATTTACTTTGATAAATTAAGACTTCTAGGATTGTAAGGGATCTACAGGATCTTTTTGTTTTAAAAGTGTAAAATCAGTTTTGCTACTAGAAACATTATTCCAACCTTTGGGAAACAACCAACCAACCAACCACTATTTTATCATTAAAATTGGCCATATTTCTCATACATTTTGATTTATGCCAATTCCCTCATCTTGTCCAGGGACAAACTAAAGGCATTTAAAAAAAAAAAAGAAAAAAAATAAAGTACATATTCTTATATTTTCTTCCTGTCTCTTCAGAAACAAGTACTGGAGAGCTTTTTCTCATCAGTCCATTTCATGGAGAGCCTTTTGTACTGGCAGTTGAACACAGCTAACACACATAATTCTAAACTATATGATCTTCATTTTCATTCATGTTAAAACTAATATTTTTGTAGCTGATAATTTCATGAATACTAGACACATTAAGTTGTAAGAAACTGTACATAAAAATTAGAAAAGAGCCACACATCAATAAACAGAGTGCATATTTCCTCAAACAAACAAACAAACCAACCACAACCACCACTCTCCATCACTCTTTCCTTCTTAGAGTGACTATGACTGAACTGGTTCACTTGCTACACAGATGTGTTTTCATTCATCAATCAAATTTAGCTGCTATGAGCAGGATAAAAGGGAAAATGAATTTTAAATCATGTGAACACAAATGAAAATGGTACCCTGGCAAGTATTTCAGTATCCCTTTTACACCAATTTATTATGGTATTGCCAAAATGATTAGAAGTTTTCTTTTCGTACCTTTAATCTTCTTGGGCTGGGTGACAGATTTTTTATTTTTCTTTAATTCATTTTAGCCAAGTTCCTTTCCTTTTAGTAAATATTTTGTTTTAATACATATCCTAGAGAAAATGCAATATGAGAGCTACTTTATAATTATTAATCATTGCAGAGATAGGAAATATGTGAAAAACCTGGGCTGTGCATCCAAATCTTACCCAACACTAACAAACAGAGAGAGCAACACAAACCATGAGGATTTGAGAACTTACACAGGCCAGTGATAGTAAATCTATGAACTCTTCTGACTTATAAGTTTAGGTACAGGGTTTTGATTCATTATGAACTGTGTTAGTTTCAAGATCAAATTTCTAGTGGAAAAGAAATATCTAAAAGAAGAATCTTAAAAAAATAAAAAAATAATTGGAAATTGACATACATAAATTAAGAGAAAAGTTAAGTCAAGGTCCAAAATGAACTCCACATAGAGATCATAATTTCTTTCTCAACTAAACTGTATTGTGGAGGAAAGAAAATCCCTCCTTCTTAGAAATGTTAAAGTAAATTTAATTTTTACAAAACAATTAGCAATATTTTAAGTGGAGGACGGAAGAAACATTGCAAACAAAGCAGTGTTCACCAGTGATGATGTCATGGAGACTTCAAGAACAGATGTTCTTGTTTACTGCTAGTTTATTGCTCAGATACCTTAATCCTCAAGTGAGATGCACATGGTGTGGGGCTGAACTACATATTTCCCTGACCATTATACAAAAATACAGCATTTTAAATACCTACAATGGAGATGAATGAATTATACAGATAAAACTGAAGAGGGAGCCAAATTATGCATGTTATATCATTGAAGAACTTGCCTTGGCAGCTAAAAACATTGTTCCTTCACTGAAGAAATATTTATCTTTAGTAAAGTGGGAAATTTTTAATACTTTGCCTTTTTTTTTACTGTAATTTTCCATAGCTATTTATGAAGGAATATAGTGAACCATAAATATACATATTTTTAAAGATAGACTGTTTTAGACCCTGAAAAATCATAGTCTGAGAAAGACCAACTTGCATATTCTTTAAAATTTATAAACACCTATCACTATCAATAGAATGTTAAAATCCTCATTAACAATTTTTGGCTATAAAAAAACTCCAAAGGCAAATACTTCAAATGGAAGTCAGAGATAAGGAAAGCTTTAAAAAATGCTTTCAGTAGGAAGTATATCTATGCATATATATTTATAAATCTTCAAATTCTTACAGGCCTTTACAGGCATAATCACCGAATGAGGTATTTTATTGCACCAGAAAATGCTTGAACTGAAAGTCTATTTCTAAGCAAAAGTAAAACAAAAGCTTTAAATGAAAACAAAATCTGATCAGTACATTTGTATACACAACTTTATTCTTCTTTCTAATATTTTTTGTTGTAGTGTCTGAAAAGCATTTCCTTCATTTCCGTGGAAGCAGTTTGTGCTGTACAGTAATTATATTTCACCAGTGCAAACCCCATAGAAATTTACAATTATCAAATGCACTTGTTTAGTCTAAGCAAGGAAAAGAATTCACCTGATGTGTTTGCACAAAGGCAAATAATATGCTGTTCAAATTGTATGCATTTATTGTGATCTTGGTTTGTATGCACAAATTCTGATAAGCTGCTTACAAAGGCACACGTGGCTAAGGCTCTGTTTTTGCACAGTATTGTGCTTACTGCCAAGAGAATGCAGAAAGGAAGCAACTCTTGAATTTTGCATCACAAGCATGAAGAAGCAAGAAACAGAGCATAATACCAACTTTGAAAGGTCAAACTTGTAGGTGTTAAAATCCTTATGAGAATATCTGTCTCTCTCCTCAAAAGTAGTAATGCTAATGTAACTAGCAAGGTTGGAGAGGAGGAACAGATAAGATCAGAATGAAGATGAATGCAAGTTAGAAGAAGACAGGTTGAAAAAGGAAAGTGAGAAGAGAAAGGTAAACACAGGTAAACAGGCTGCTAACAGTCTTCACTTTCAAGTCACTATCCACTGGAATGAGTGCCACAGATCTGTAACCTATATTCTGAAAAAGGCAGTGTTTTTATCGTTTACATTAAAACGAAGTTCTGTGTCTTGACTGAGATTTCTTCAGTGCAGGAACACCCACAGAGGGATTAATTAAATTAAATTAAATTAAAACTGAATAGTTTTAATTTAATTAAGCCAGAATTCTTTCAAGAATTAACAGCACATCACTAAAATCTGTGCAAATGTTTCTGTGTTATCATTTCACACACGTGTTCACAATCATTACCTAGATTTACTTTCATTCATATAAAAAGCATTCTATGTTAAACTTAGTATTTCAATCAGTATTTATTTAAGGTAAATTATGGATTCTACTCAACAGTTAAACTTTTTGTTATTGTGTCATCAGAATTTCAATCAGATCCATTAGTCAAGAGTTGTGCTGGCTTATTCCAGAAAGATAGCAAAGAAATTTGGCCAATCAAGAATGCTACCAAGCAAATATCATTTACGTTAAATCACCATTCATCAGCTTCACGGTAACATAAAAAGATGAATAAGCAAACCATAACACAATATTAGTTAGAAATGGTCTTTAATATTATTCTTAGGAGATGCTGGTTGTCAGTGACTTATGAGAGCTATTGATTTCTCTAATGCGATCTGTTATGTGGTGGCTTGTTTTTTGTCACTGGAGTTGTAATTATGCTAACTTGCTCGCCGAGTGCTCCTTCTTTTTTCCCCTAATGGATTGCTTTCATATTGCCATCAAGCATGCAATTCAAGATTTTTGTCACTAAATCTATATGTTTTTGAAATGACTACAACTTCTGACTATGGCAGTAATGTGATCTTGTGACTCATCACTGCATATTTTGTCACTAGTGCTGTTTAACAAAATGGCCATCATTATGATTCAGTAGCACCATTGCTATATTCTATCACCAGATTTTGGTCATCACCATTTCATCCTAACAAACACTTTCCGTTTGGATTTAGGTGACTAAACTCTGGAACTATTTATAACAGTTTATGGAGACAGAATTCGCACAGCACCACATGACAAAGTTTATTCACTAACACAATGAGCAACTGATAAAGGTTAATTAATTAAACTTTTTAATTTCAAGAAGAAAATTTGAAGGCTAAGCATTGCATGTGGTTTTTCTAATACATTTTTTTCCTCTGAAATGTATTACTTTTACTACTAAGTGTACCAGAACTGTTCTTTCATATTTAATAGATGTCATTTTCACCATAAGAGCTGCAGTTGTTAGTGTCTCTGACGTAACTGACCTAAAAAGTCTGCTGCAACTGTACCAAAAAGGTTACTTGTAATTTGAGATACCATTACCTCAAGAACAGAAAGAAGCATCCATCTTCTTTCTAAGACATGAATATTCAAAAACAGTAAGCTTGTGGGTTAAGCAAGAGGAACAGTAACCAATAAGCTACTGTTCTACAGGTGTCCTTGCTGTATTGGCCATGCCATATAATGGCCATACTCTGCCAGTATAAACAAAGAAGAAAGATTCTGGGTGATCTGGTGCCTTTTAGGGAGATCCATCACTACATACAGTTATTTCAGAACAATTCTGTGGGGGTTGGGGAACAAACACAGAAGGCAGCTAGTTTCTTCTGTTTCCATAATCCAGCTATTTGATGGAAAAAGTTCTTTAAGCTCACATATCTAGATGCAAGTCATCGCAAATTAAAATACTGCATGCAGCCTGTGCTGGCCTGCACACCAGTGCTTTTCCCAATCCCATCTCTTCAAGAAAAATCAAGTAAGCCTAGGAGACAACATAAAATGAATTTGTAGCTTGACAGCTACTTAGTTTATTTCCTGAAATTAAAGTACATCAAAAAGTAAAGAAATTGTAGAAGAATAGTACTTTGCTTTCCTCCATATGGTGTGCCCTATTATGACCCAAAAGACAGCATACTACAGCCAGAGAAGAGACCAAAGACATTAAATGCAGATTTGCAGTGAGGTAATGGTTGCGTAGGGGCATACCACAAGGAGGCTGCTTTCAGCCTCATCTTGGAAGCAAGTTTGCTTTCACGTTAGGAGCACTTCATCTTCCAGCTATCATCTCAGAATAACAACAAACACAAAACTGAGAAGCATCACTCTATGCACACAGTCAGGGAATAGTGGAGGGTGTTATTACCTTGAGCAATTCTTACTGATAGTTATCACTTCACTAAGATAGAGAAAACAGCAAAACACACTTTTTCAGTTTAGCATTTAACTCCTTTCTCTCTGTGGGTCCCTTTACAGGTAGCTACCGTTAAGATGTCAGTTTCTTTCATGATCAGCAGATGAAAAGAAGGCAGGAGATCTTGGTAGTTTAGAAGCAAATAAATAATTAAACACACAAGTAAGTATCTTGAGAAAGAAGAAAGATGAAATCTGGTAGATAGAAGTAGATCGTATGATTGAAATAAAGCCTAAAACAAGGTAAATCAGGTCTAAAAATGCCTTAAAGTAGGGAAAATAAAATTTCAAATGGAAAGCAATTACACTTGAAAATGATCATGTTATATCATAAACTGTCACCTCCCTGGCTTTTTAGCTGATTTTAATGATTAGAACCATTGGTATTTTTCAAGAAGATGCTATTAGCAAACTGGTAAATACCTGCACTTGAACATAAAATATAGGACCAACTCCTTTCCAAAATGTGATGTGCAGTGCTCCACACTTCTGGTTCTCTGGATTCATGTGTAGGATTAAACAACAAGGAAACAGCATGAAAGATGCAGTCCATTTTTAAAGAACAATGCAACTTCTTTTTCTTTTTCCTTTAGAGAAAACATTTTAGGGTTAATATAGGCTAAATATGGGTTTCTCACAAAGTTAACTTTTTTCTCTCCAAAATTCAAAAACTTGATCTGCAATCATGCATTAATTCCTTATCACTGGGAAAGTATGCAGCTCACAACAGGCCTGTGTATACCCTGGATCTGGAGGACTTTGAGGAAATGGAAAATGTATCAGAGGGAAAAGCAGAAGAAATCCAAACTCCTTACACAAAGCAGATGCTCCCATCACTGATTCCATCTTTCAAAAATTAGCCTTGTCCATTTACTTAGTGTCTGTCCTTCAGGATCTTATTAGACAATTCCCTCTCAAACCAATATGATTCCTGCATATGTAAAGATGTATAGCCAGCCCTACAGAGTTTACCCTGCTGTTATGTATAAAGCTACAATGTAATGTCTCAAAAACACACATTTTTCTTAATGCTGAAAATCAGTATAGCTTTCTAGATGTTTACAGTAGCATTTATGGACTGTTGCTTGTACTCATCTACAGGTCTGCATTTTCTGATTCTTTTTATCAGCCAGCATATCAATGCATCATGAAACGAAACTAAAAATACTTCAAGTCCTATTAAGGAGAGATCCTTTTTCCAGCTTTCATCTAAATAGAATTTGCTCGGCTTCAGTCTTTTGGGAACAGGCTTAGCTATAGATAAGCAGATCCCCACCAGGGAACACCACTGCAATTAAAAGGCTGCTGATTCCTACACACATTCCCCTTTAGCAGAATAAATTAAGACTATTAATTTTGTATGTGGAGATCATAGGACATCCACTGATTCCACCTACTGCTACCACTAAAACAGATGTTTTCCTAATCTAAACTTTGAAAACAATATTGTACTTTAGAACCCAAACTGACCTTCTCAACAGAAAAAGTCAGCCAAAACCGATGACTTGCTGAGAAGATTTATTTTACAGGGTATTTCAGCAGTCGTCCCTATATGACGTATACGTGAATGAATTGATCTACCAAGTACACTAGTGAACAAGACACTGTGAGAAAGCCTGTCTTTTTTGCAATTTCAGCAACAGCAATTTATCTAACAGACCCATACCATCCAGTAATTTATACTAGACACTAGATATTGTCTTTATAGCATGTATTCACTACATTACTTTCTTCCTTTACAAAATCAGGAAATACTCTGCACTTGAAATTTGGCACAGAAAATTCAAACAACAAGAAGATTGGTGGAGGACTTGTAAATCCTAATTGTGCGCCTTTATAATGCAAATCTTTGCCTAGGTGAATCTGTTGGAATGAATACCTTGTCTATGAATTATAAAGAAATAAATACAATACTAATAAAATTTCCCAGAAGAATGCTTTCATTTATATAGTTAATTATGGAGTTTTCAAAACACATTCTTTGTTGTCCAGAATGTTAGTTTAAGACTGATAATGACTGGTACAGTTTCACTTAGTAAAAGAAAAAATCAGTACTGTTTCTCCAAATCAGAGGATTATGTACTGTGTTCAGCCCTGTTTATTACATTCTCTGTCCCAGCCTAGAGACATTAAGTATCAGTGAAATTATTTATATGCACACACACACATCTCAGTGCTGAGAAAATACTGAAGTGCTGCTTTTATGAGACAATATGCAAGTTAGGAATATCACCTTTCTATTCAGTTCAAATAAGTAGATATCTACATATTTAATATTTTCTTCACTCTGACACTCCTGTTGTCTCTTGCCACTCCCATTCTCTCTACAGGAGGCTTTTATTTCATAGAATCATAGAATCTTCACTCCACCTTTTTATATATCTTTTTTATACCTATATATGAGCATATACACACACTTTAATTATTAACCAATTACCATTGCCATTGCTCCCAAGAAGTTTGCAGTAGTATTCTTGATCGCTGTTTCAAAGGTATGGTATGATTTACTTTCAGTTATGGACACATCCAACAAGCAATTAGTTTCATATTTCCCCTACTGCAGCTTAATAACCTAAATACAGAAGGGTGGAATAGGTATTTTCTGAGGCCTTTCCATTCCTGTTTTCTTTAAGTCATATTGATGGTAAGCACTTCCATGTGCATGCAATTTTTTTCTAACATTTTTTAATTTTTCTTAAGAGCCACATCTACAGTGAGATCTTCGTACACTTCATTAACTAGATGGACATATATTCAGTTTCAAAAAGTTTAAACTTTATGTTGTGATGCAGCTGCCTTTTTCTATAAACCTTATTGTAACTAGTATGTGAGTTTTGTAAGCATAAAAAGTGTGTGGAAAGGAACCTAAACTTTTTAAAATGTATTTTGTCTTTCAATTTTCTAAGAAGAGAAAAAAAGAAGAGTCTAGAGCTATCTCTTTATTCTCCTCTTATTATTCAATGAGCAAATCCTCACAGGCTTGGACATGCGCTTAGTTCAACATCCCAGCAGGCAGTGCATGTTTCAGCAGACCTTTAGCCTTTAATCAAGGACATGAAGCCTTCAAAAGTTCAGAAGTTTGCTAGGGATTTGATGGAACCCAGGAACTGTGGTATAAGCAACAGGCATTTCAAGATTGGAAAATTTCTGAAGCCACAGAACCTGCGTTTCTCTGCGTTCTGATTTAGCTCACAGCTGACTCTGGCTGTCACAGCTGGGCAGCAAAATGACAAGGCCATCATTAACTACAGCCTTTTTTCTTCACATCTTGCAAAAAGGATAAAAGTTCAATATGTAGCAAATGGTAGAGTTGGTAACATATAGGCTTAGCCACAGAAGAAATTTCCTATTTCAAGCCAACTCTAATAAAGAACAGAAATACATAGCCATCAAAGAAATAATATTTAAAAAGTGAGGAAGAGTGCCATATAGCAGAGGACTAGTTACTACTGTCAGTTACTACTACCATATTCAATCCTTTAAAAAAGAGAAAAACGATAATTTGTACAACTGAAAGTTAATATAACTCTTGATCATAACTCATAGCATTCAAGAATTGTAATTGGTAAATCAATCTATACTTTTTCCTAGGAGTGTTCTTTTTCCTGATTATAACATTAAAATGTTGACAGCTACATGTTTTTCCTATCAGAAGCAGTAACTCTTGAAAAATACAGCAGCAAATATTTTCATATGACTGATATTGACTAAGTGGAAGGACTAACTCCTACTATCTCCCTCTCCTTTTCACCAGTTATTCACCTATGACTCATATGAAAATACCTTCAGAAACTTTGCTTTCAACTGTCAAGTCTATCAATCAGCAGGTTAATATAGCCTTCACTTTAGACCTATCTTCTAAGAAATCTGCCTAAATTACATTCTTTGTCTTGAAGCCAGAAGTAGACCATGCCAAACAGTACTAAATTAAGCATGATAAAAAAACTGGACATGGGCAAGCTTCTTAACTCTGCCACAGTGAAGCTTGGAGGAATGGAATATTTCTTTCTCCTTAATGAAATTTTCTTGTTACTCAGTCCCAATTTGTTATTTGCTTTTCCAATTTGTCAAACCATACAGCCACTTAATTTAGTTCACAAATGTGTAACAGTCACTTCCAAGCCAGAATCCCCTTTTCCTTTATCTGGCTTCCCAACCTTTTCTGTTTGGCTTGTTTTTGTATACATACACCACAGAGAAAATATATTTGATATAGCAGAAAAAAACTGTTCAGTATCTTACTGCCTAACATAACATTTCTTACATACAGCTGAGGAGGTGTCTACTTGATTTTTTTTAACATAAATGTGTTACAGCAATATCTCATTAACACTATAATAAGCATTAACAAGAAAAGAAATACATTTTTTTAAATGCAAAATAGACTTTTTTTTTCCATTATAAAATTTAAGCTACAATAAGGAATCCTTAGACCCCTACTGATTCTTACTTCTGAATTCCCTATTCACTACTGCTACACAAGTCTTACTTCATAAAAGGCTTCTAATTGCTGCAAATAAAGGCCACCTTGTTGTAGTATACTGTAGTCATCTGTTTCCCCTTTTGATACAGTTAAGGATACTTCCTGAATAAGAAGTTCTTCCTTTTTGTGAGCACACATTAAAACTACGTGTACCAATGGATATCACATTAATACATAAAAGAGGAACAAATAACCTAACATAGAAAATTAAAATATGATATGGTTGGTACACAATCAACTGGCATTTCTGATCCACAAGTGTGTGCATGCATGACTTTATTAAAGTTGAATTGTCTAGACAAATGGTGCAGTCCCCAATAAGACCTCTGAATTATGCTTAAAATGCCATTCTGTTTTTTTCTCCTAACATGACTAGATTTTTTAAATCATTTAAAAACATATTTTTTATTTTTAAATGAATAATTTCCACTCTGCTATTCTTGCATTTCAGCAGCAAGTGCCCTTTCCAGCAGAATGCATTTCTGACAAAGAAAACAAAATTGGTGTTATATTCTTTAAATGGATATAAAGAATAAAAATTAATGAAAAGGTTGCTGTAGAAAATGTGAGGGGAATCATAAATAAGGCTAAACTTGTGCATTAGTTTAGAGAAAAAAATACCTAAACCAAAAAATAAAAAGCCCCTTAGTGTATTTTGGCACTACTGAATTTATCACACAAGTCTGAGACGAGCATTCTTTGTAAAAGATGGTATATTAATGGTGGCAGGAATATTGCAGATTAGAGGAAAAAAAAAAAAAAAAAGGACTGAATTATTGCCAAACTCAAAATATTATTTGACTTTCATTCTTCAAATATTAAATTCACAACTGCTGAGAACCAGTCTTCTTAGATGCCTTGAAACAATCTTTTTTCTCTCACATGCATTCTCACATGTTTTATGTGATTCACTTTTCTTTATGAAACAGCTTGAAGGTTTTCATAAGAAGTGCTGTACAGCCTCATAGATCTTAGTATTGCAAAATGTTTCCTATGGATCTAAACTTTCCTTGAAAATCTTTTATTCCACTACTCTAAGCAACTGCTCTACAGACAATACACTACTTTAGCAAATAAAACCAACAGGTCATCAAGCTGATCATTTCAAACAGTTCTCCTCTTATACATTGTATACCTGCTCTACAGGCTCTCTCATGGATAGATCTCATTCAGCATCTAAATAGTCAGCACCTTAAAGTAATCAGTTGACACTGCGTTACAAATTATATACAAAATAAGTGTCTTAATATATCGGTTCCATCCTGCCTAAAGGTAAACTCCTAAACCTGTGGCTGCATTTACCGCGCTTCTTCATATCAGTCTACTATCCTTTTGTCTGTCTTCTTCATTTTCCTTTTGAATTACAGCCTAATTCTTACCACACTGATTTTTTTCATTGGAACAAAGAGGCAATGATTTCTGAATGAAATTATGTCAAAGCCCAATTATAAGGAAATAATAAGAATATTCATATTCAGTGTTTCTCCTACGCATTAAATGTGAATGAATATTAAAGATATTTCATTAACATATAAAATTAAAATGATTCAATATGTTGTTATTCATTTTTATATTTTAGGACTGATTTAGAATAAAGCAGAGAGTTTTTCACTTCCAGAATTTTCATTCATTTGTAAGATTTGATGAAACTTCTCCTTTCTATTTGAATGAAAAAATCCACATGAGCAAAAATACATTCAAATTTTACTCACACAAGTATTATCAGCAGAAGTTAACTTTGAAATCTGATTCATAACTCAGAGAGAATTTCAAATACTAGGACCAAAAGGATTCTTTCACCTCTCAAAGCATTGCTGCCAGTAGAACTCCCTACTGTTCAACTCTAAACATGCTAAAGGGAAATTTAGTTTTGGAAGCAAATGACTGTGGAACATTTTTCAGCATAAAGTGTTGTCAGAAAACAATTATTGTAGACCATTTCTTGTGTAAGGAAACAGGTCGGTCTTTCTAGAAAAATTCAAAACTCACTCTAGAATAAAGCTGTGAAGTCACAGAGATTCTTTCTCAGATGTTATTTATTTATTTATTTATTACCTCTCAGTTTGGGTCTGCTGCTGAAGGTCCTAAAGCATGTCAGATATGATCTGCCAAAACTGCTCTGACCACACTATGTATTATTTTTAATAAAATATTCAAAAGCAAATCTATGCACAAAATCTGTATGATTTGCATGTCCTCATATCTTATACTTGTGTTGTTTTTAGGTTTTTTGTTTTTTGTTTTTTGGGTTTTTTGTTTGTTTGTTTGATTGATTGGTTGGTTTGGTTTATTTTTTTTCCATTGGATGAAAGAATTCACACTGTGCTAAATAGAGTTCAGTGCCATTATTTTTTGATGGACAACACTG
This sequence comes from Gallus gallus, assembly GCF_016699485.2. Taxonomy (NCBI): domain Eukaryota; kingdom Metazoa; phylum Chordata; class Aves; order Galliformes; family Phasianidae; genus Gallus; species Gallus gallus. The sequence goes on along the minus strand of NC_052535.1, from coordinate 63,475,733 downwards.
CATTACACTGAAATTCCCCTGTGTCTACCCTCCTCTCTCCATCTGGCTGAAATAGGATGCAGGGAAATTGGGTCTGAATAGATTAATCTTTCAACCCAGGCTCCTGGGGATGCTCTAGAGCTTGCTCTAAGTTGGCATTCTTGGTGTAGGTATGTGAATGAAAGTGAATGATCCAGCACTAGATTGTATAGCATCTTTAGACGACAGAAGTCAGGAATCTGTGTAAGACCACTGTCACTTCAGTAATGAGCATTACATATTTATCCTCATTACAAGTCTGGGTTAGAGAAGTTTGCCATGTACAGATTGGTACAAAGTAGACAGCTTAGAAGAGAAAGTGTTTTCCAGTGGAAGATGCACTCTAAGTCACTAGAAGGACAAAGTCCTCTGCTTTTCTTGAACAAAACTGCCAGGGTTTAGGGGTTGGTCAGCAAGGTGTCTAGGCTGACATGTGGCACCACTGGAGCTGAGCACATGGCAGTATCACGCTGGTGAAGAAAGGCAGATGAGACTTTGGACAGCTGCTGGGGATGGAGACAGAGCAGACTGACCAAGCCCAGACAGCAGCTCTGGGCTTTCCACCTGGGATTTGCTAACAGTTTGATCTGACAGATGACACACTGTGAGCTCTGGGAATCAGCATGTACAGCTGAAGTATTCGTTGGGACATTCCAAGCCAGCTGTAGTAATAGGACTTTTGCCGAGTCGTTAATCATCTCTATCTCACAGCCCTGCAGTAGCATTCTGTATCCAACCAAGACTACATCAATGCCCGAAGGAGAAGAGACACTTATCTCCACAGGTCTACAGCCTGGGGAAACAATTCTGATTACGAATACTGGAAACAGACACAGAACATAAAAATGGATGAATAACTTCCAAACACCACAGACATTTGCAGGGGTTTGCTAGGAAGAGTGTGAATGACCATAAAGTAAGAGCAAAGAAAGCAGCAAGATGGGGGCAGAACAGGATGGTGGGATGGAAAGCAAGTACAGCACCTGACAATCCACTAAAGCCCCAAATCTGAGTGTGCAAGCAGGGATTTTTTTTCCACAAGGCATGGGATGCAGGATAAAATTCTACTCTCTCTGAATTTTGCTTTTTCAATAATATTTTTGAAGAAGAAACTGTCATGCTCTTCAATTAAATTTAGTATTTCTAATGCTGATGGGAATTCTATCACTTCCCTAATGGTATATTTAACTTTTATGTCATACACTTGTAGAAATAAACTATTCTATGCAGTTTTACATCTTAACAATGCAATAGTATTTTATCAGAATTTATTGCAAGGACATAGTTTTTGCAATGTAATTTTTATGTGATTCCCTATCATATTTATGCAGATACTCATCTTATGGCTCTGGTAAGTACTGGTTATCTTAGAGGAAGCTGTTTGATTAATGAGTCAAAATAATCAACCATGGACATGAGAATAGAAGAAAGCAAAATGTTACATAATTTATAATTCTATCTCCAAATTTTTAACAAAAACAAAGTAATTCTTCAATTGTATAAGAAAGTTTTGAACTGGATACTGCAGAGTGAAATGAAACTTCCAATCACTAACCTATGCAAGGCCCTAGTTTGGCACAGACAGATTAGATGCAGGAGAGAATAAGCTTTGCATCAGTGTACTCAATTTACTATGGTTGTTTACTTTCCTCAATTTGTTCCTCTTTTTCCCCTCACGTTGAGGTTAGAGTTATTAAGAATGAAGTACCAGTAATGAAGTACAGAGCCTTCCAAAAACAGTCAGAAAATACTTACATAATTTAAATAATTATCATATACCATATTCTCCTGAACAAAAGAGAACGGAATAGATCAAAACCAATCTCTGCCATAGATCATGTATTGACAAAAATAACAGATATGATATATCTTAAGTAAGTTTCTAGGAATATGTCAGTGTTCTGTTATATAATGTAATTTTTGTATTTCAGGATGTACCTAAACAGTATGCAGTGAGAGAGCCAAATGTAAATGGAGTCACCTAATCTTCACTTACATTCTCCCCAAAGGAAAGACTTGAGTCCCACCCTTCAGCCTACCTCTAAGCATTCCTACTATCCTGGTTTTTGGGTTATCTGCCAATTCCAGTTTATGAATGGTGATTGTGAATAAAGTATGGGATTTACCACAGTAACATTCCAGTTGGTATTTTAAAATTTTCACAGACAAAACTCTCCAGTTATCTCCAGTAGCTCCTCACTGAGACTAGGGATCACTAACTTCTCACCAGCAGCTGTAGGATTGTGTGAAAATAGCACCCTTCCAGAAGACTGTCAGTGTATCCAACAACTGAACAGTTGAAGGAATAGAGGAGCGAAATCAGAGCTGAAGCCTTTTAGCCATTTCATATGTCAAATTAAAGATATCATAAAACTTACAATACTCAGCTATCTTGATATTGCTCTACAAATTGCCAAGTAAACTGAAATCCTATTCTGCATGCAGGAAAAGTTAGGGAATGGGGGTTCAGACTGGGTGTAAGAAGAAGACATAAAGGGAAGAGCAGGAAAATGCCAAGTTCGCATAATAGCATGAACCTAATCTTCAGTAATTCCATGTACCTGCCACACTGAGACTGCATAAAATACTAATCTGCATGAGAGCAATTTAGAGTGTTTTACTATATTCCAACTTCTAATTTATTCTTGTTGGTAACAATATCAACATTCACTCACTATTTTATATTATCTTGATGCTTCAACACACCTCAAATAGGACAAAAGGTAATTAGCAAATTGATGAAACCTTATAGGGCTTATGAATTCCTGCTACACCAAAATTAATGCATTTATATGTTTACAGTTACAGGAGAAATGTGGACCTGTGGATATTTTGCTCAGCAATCAAGAGAAGCAGGGATCCATGCATTTCCAACTAAGACAAGATGATGACTTGGAAACTGGATCATCCACAGGAAAATCTTTCCATTGTAAAATACATTACATTATTATAAAGTATAACTAGAGAACTACTCATGTTGCCTAAGTAGGCAGTGACAAAACATTATGATAAACTTAGACTATTTCTGTCAAGCTAAAGTTAATGGAGGGTTAAAAAGATAAATAATGATTTTTAATCTTCCTTCTAAACATCCTAGGTAGCAAGAAACAAGGAAATACAAGAAGTTAACAGTAACAACTCTTATATTTTAGGAAAGTTGTGGTTCAGGTATTATGAACAGCATTATTTTACTCAGTTTGTAGTGTAGTGTTTTGTAGTGTTTGCCTACAAAACCTGTATCCATAAAACCTTTTTTTAGAAATCAGTTAGACTTGAAGCAATTAGTTGGATTGTGTGTGTTTATCTTGAGATGAAGAATAATCATTCAGTTGATTACAGTAACAGCAATCATTTGAAAACAAATGAAAAGCACTGAACACCTGAATTTCTATATTGTCTGAAGACCTGAGAATTTTGACAAAACCAATATGTTTAAAAATATATATAATTAGTAAAAGAACTGCTTATTTACAAATGTAAAGAGGACAATATTAAAAAAACAAGTGAGAAAGGAGAAAATTATTCAAAAGAATCACTGAATACAAAATTCAGTCTCTTCACAGCAGCATTGACAAGTAAGATGGTATTTGAAAGTGACATAAGTAAGAAACCGAATTGGAAAATTAAAAAAAATGACAGGTAATAAAAGCTGTAACACTTTATTCAAAACTCTCTAACATGCACTCCAAAATGAGTCAAACAATGAATATATATTTTACCTTAAATTACCAAGAGATAAATAATCACTAACAGTAGATAATGTTCCCAAAGAAACTACTGAAGTTGAAAAAAAAACAATTACAGAGAAGAGATGATATGTGAAATACAATGCATTAATAGAGAAGCAAACATCTCTGAAGAACCTGCTATAACTGTCTGACAGGTATGCGATTTGTGTAGCAATTTGCATCATTTTACATGGAATAAATACACAAAAAGAAGAAAAGTTTAAGTGTATAGGAGGAATAAAACCACTTGTTTTAATATCAGAACAAGAAAAGACTTTTTCAAGTAACAAAAGACAGCAGTCTGAAAAGGTAAAGCATAATCCAGAGATCATGACAAATGCAGAAATCAAATAGAAGCTTTAGACAATGTTTGTTTTATTCTATAACAGAAAAATCACAGACAAATTCTGCTTGTGAAGCTGTGGGCTAAAATGATGATTACACACTAAGGATAGCAAGACTGGCTGCAGGAGGATCTCTGTTTTTTTAGTGAATATGAAATATACCTAAGTATAATGTGTGCAGTGATCATAGACTCTTCTTGATTATGTATTCAGCCAAAGAAACCACACACTGTTTTCATTAAGGAAATTTCTCAGAATGGAACATAAAGAACACTGATTTGACAGAGACTCAAGTCTTAAAAAAATTACTGATAATCTGAACTTATCATTCTTCTGGCATATACTATTGGTGTTGCTTTCTTTGCTACCAAAATACACTATCCCCAAAGGAATTAAGCAGAATTAAGAATTAAGAAACTATGGTGATGTATTGATAATTTAGAGGGAAAAAAAAAAGCATTGTTCAACAAAATTAATTAGTATGAAAGATACCTTGTATCTTAAAAGGAGACGTCATTTCACACCCATAAAGTGAGATCAGAAATCAAAGTTGAGATGAAACATCGGGAATTTTAAAACTTGTAGTCAGAATCTGAATTAAACTCCTTCAAGTATCACGTTATTCAAGTCTGAGTTCTAGACTGACTGTTGACATTCTCTAATTATCTACATATCTACCAGTGACTGCCTCAGAGGAGAACCAGGATCTCTCTGTGAAAGAGTTTAGGAAGAAACACAAGGATCTCAGAGTTGCTCACTGGAAGGACAAGAGAAAGGAGCATGGAGAGCAGGGTACATCTTAAGAAATATAAAAGCAAAAACAAATTAAAAAATTTCTTCCAGGGTATCAGGACAGGGTTAAAGTTTTGTTGGTTTTCATTTCTGCTATTCCTACTATTGATAAGAGAGTGGAAAACATCAGGGCTGTCAATACTATCCCCTCCCTCTCTTTGTCATGTCTACTATACTGAGTCATGGTTGATGTAACTGAAGATAGGGCAGCCAGGGAGAGAACAGGCCAATGGGAATTTCATCAAGTTTAAAGACAAAGTCCTTCACCCACAATGGATTAAACTGTTCTACAATACAGTGCCAACTGATTCACTAGTGGCTCTACAAAAAAAGAACACCATGATCATAAGTGCATCCCTGCAGCATGGAGATGTGTGCCATACTGTTTGCCAGGTTAGTGGTCCCACCAGCACTCCAAGACACTCAGTGCTTGCTCTGGCAGCTGGAATTCTCCCAAAATTGCAGTGCACATTTGCACTGGACTGCACTTCAGAATTAGAATACATCAAGCATGCTCAAGCAAAGATAGGTTTTTAGGTAGGTAGGTTATTCTGAGGGTGCTTTGCTCTACATCTATTGTTTAGAGTGATGCAACATATACAATTATTCTAAGAGGATATTATAAAGAAAATCATCTCCCACATAAAAAATTAGAGAGTTTCTAAACTCTGGTAAGTAAATACAACTCAAGCAACTAATTATCTTATCTCTTCAAGCACTGCTGTTGTTCCTACCAATGGTAAGACGCAGAGCAAGGCATATTTTTAAATGATTTTATTTTGCATTAACTTTCCAAATATATTTACTGTAGAATCTTCATCTGATTAGCCACAAAATGGCTTAGAATAATGAAGTCCAAGTCAATTCTCCTCTGTTTAGAAGCCTATGTTGAGCTGATAAATGTCAAGAAAAAATAAAGATTTTGCAGAATTGCCTTGACAAATTTTTGTTAGCCTTCTAGCAAGATGATACTATATTCCATCCAAGACCTGATGTAGCTCTTTAACAAGTTTATTTGTCCTTACTGGGAAAATCTTTCACATACTTTTTTGATCTTCAAGTAATTTTACATAAGATACGTGAATGATATTTCATATAATTCCTGTTCAAAAATGAAGACTGCAATCTTCTTTAAGATTCCTGATTAGAAGATGAATATTATCTAGTTGGCAAAGTGTCTGCACAAACTTTATATTAAAAAAAAAAAAATCGTATAACATTTCTTCAACTTTCATGAAATAATTTCATTAGATATAAAAACATATCATGACTCTTTCGAATGGAAAATGTTTTTTAAGCTTTTGTGTTCTAGTGTCTAGTGTCTAAATTAGTATATGATTTGAAAAAAACTTTAAACCATAGTATTTTATTGCTATATTTTCAGTTAACAAGAAAAAAAAATGTTGTAAATCTGCCAAACTCCAAGATGGGTTAACAATGTGTATGTGTCCTTTATTTGTGCTTAGAACAGCAACTTCCACAGAAACTTATTTTTCTCAGTATATGTGGGCTCATTTTTATATCCTGCATAGTTTGATAGGCAATTTTACTCTTCTGCTTTACAGAACTTGATGGAGTAAGGATTTCACAGAATATTATTGGATACTAAAAGCTGACCATTTTGCTCGTATTGAGGAGTTCAGAAGGCAATTTAAGGAAATACTTAAATATACTGTGTTGGTTTTTTTTTCTTTTCCTATATTGGATGGACTGAGAGAGGTATTTGAGTTAAAGACAGTGCATTCTGTCATTTATCAATGACAGCGTACATCTCCTCATGAGAGGCAAGAAAATGCCAGTGAGATATGCAATAACCTTTTCAGTTGTAAGTAGGACTTCCCACACTGGAACACACAGGAGACACTCCTCTAGGGAGTGAAGACAGTAGCTTCTGCTGACTCTCCCTTTCCTCAGGAGGACTGTAGTAGCCTGCTTCAAAATCCTACCTATTGGGTAGCAGGTCCCTAACATGGGTCTGGTGACACTTTAATACAAGGCATTCCATTAGGTTCTCACCTCCCACATCAGAAGGACTCCACAAGGACTTTTCACACATTGCTGATGTCAAAGTGGCACCAAATACCTATGTATAGATACACTGATTTCTCCCAAAGCATTAAGCTTTGAGACAGAAATGCTTTCACACAAAATATATGATACTTTGCTGCATGCCACTTTGCCAAATGAATATAGAATAGTGTCAGAGTGCATATAGAAACAAATATCATTAAAAAAATAATGAATATGTACATGCTGTGTAGGAAGGATTTGATAAAGCAAAGAGAAAAATCCCAATGTTTCCCTCGTGACAAGTAACTTCCTCTTGTTCTTAAATCTAACAGTGTTCCTTATGACTGGATACTACAGTATTTCCAACTAGAGACACATTTGAGTTTTGTGTGTTATACTAAAAAAAATGACTACTTGTTGCATTTGTTGGATTTTTTTAAAGTAATTTGTTTATATGCAGATAAATTATTTAACAAATTCTTGTCATTATAGAATTTGTTTTTTTAACTGAGCTCCTGCATATGTTCTACATTGAAAAATGATGATTTACTTTCAGTAAGTCAGTGATTTCCCATATCTGAACTCTTGTTTTTATGCAGTATTTCATGTACAAATATTGAGTTACTAACTTGCAAGTTACTGCTGCAATTTATCCTTCAGCAAATATGATTACTACTTTCATATTCATCCCCTCCATTTTTTCACAGTTCTCTTGTATCACAGTTCTTGATGTCAACTGTACTCAAGAATTCTTGCAAAAGCACTTTAGAACTCTGAGTAGGTTGCCTTCTCTCATGATTTAACAAGAAGTCTACCCAGACAGGATGAGTATGAATGCTGCCAGAAATCCTCTTCATTTTTCCTGGGACAACAGATCACGTTCTGCTTCAGTGCTTATAAAAGAAATCTTAAGGCCTTTCACTGCACCAGACATTTTATTGCATCCTGCCTTCCTTTGCAGCTCTGTCAACACAGCTACATCAGTTTACCCTGGCTGTGAACCAACATCTAATTCACACAGCAGATTGAATTTCACCTAGTGTCAAGAAAAGCAGAGCTTACTAACCATATCACACTCTTATTCACTCCTATAATGTAAAAACACACTGCTGTTAGGTTCAGTTATTTATGGGGAAGATGGGGGGGGCACAAATAGGAGTCTTTGTGATGTTTAAAAATTGCTTTGTTACTCATGCCAGAAATGTTGGTAGCAGAATGCACATGCACCGTCTCCTCTAGGAGAAAGAGCAGTGAATATTTGGAGAATATTGCTGATGTGAAGCTCCATAATTAGATCAGACAGAATGTGAAAAATGTTGCTGTCTCAAAGTTCTCCATCTTCCAAGGTGCTGGTCAATATTAAGTGCACCTCACATGCGAAAGCATACTATATCATCACACAAGCCATGAATCTCAGGATGATTTATCCTTTATTTCTGGGGAACTGACACAGAAATATGATGTCCTACATACTTCTTTACTATAAAGATGATGTCTACACTCACGTTAAAGGATTCAATTACCATGATATTTTGCTCTTCTTATAGCAAGTTCCATCAGTAAATCCACAAGTCGTTTGTTGCTGGTATTTGTACTATCAGAATGCCTTTTCTTTTTGCTCCTATAAATATGTTACCATAATTATGCTTAGCATCTAATAATTTTAAAAGGCACCAAAGCTAAAAGAAATATTGCCAACATTTCCTATCAGTGAATTTTTTAAAACAATTAAATGAATAAGCAATATCAGCTGAGCAGTAGTCTGGGTTTAAATCATTTTTACTTGGGCACGCTGATTCTGACCAATGGATCTCCACCTGCAAAATTCACAGATGACAGACATTGCATGTATGTATATTAAAGCTATTCAAATAAGAAAGCTGAGCAGCTCTTTAGAGTAATGGGCTGATTCACAGTCATTTGCAGTATTCATTTCTGGTCGTATACACTCAGAAACATTCATCTCTAAATAACTTGAGTTGTGGAGCTCTGTTTCAGATAAGCTACATGCAGCTACGATTTTAATCATATGTAGAATTAGGTGTTTATATGGCAGCTTCTCCTACTTTAAATGGCCTTGTGTAACATGTTCCTTTCCAGTACCGGAAGAGGACTTCAAGTAACGTGGAAATACTCAAAATACATCACTGAGTCAATAAGTTTTCCAGAAATGACTACTACACTATTCTTGCAGTTCTGTTTGCTAGGCAGAAAAATGTCTATACCATTCTGGTAAAGTAGTTGCTGGCTACAGCTACTAGCTTACTTACGTTTCTTATAGCACCAGAATTTCATGGGCATTTTACTTAATATGCTGAAACATTCCAAAGTCCCATTCTTAGCCACCAAACCACCCCATTAAGCATGTATAGAAACAAAGATTAACTGAAACATATTCCTGGCAGACTTCCCAGGAATGCCGTTATGATTTTTGTGGTTCTGAGTGATCAACCCAAATGTCACACAATGATTACATGTAGATGTGGAAGTAAAACAAAATTTGCCTCATCTTCTGACTTCTACTTTCAGATGAAAATATCCTACTTCAAGAAAGAGTAAATCTTCAGGAGTCCCATCAGATGCTTAATTTTTTGCAGAATGTAATACTGGGCATATTTCTTTCATATTCATCTGAATGAACAACTATCTAAACATAGGTAAGAAGATATTACCTTAGAAGAAGAAAAACTGTTTTCTAATGTGCTAGCATAATTTTTAATTGGCTTTTTAGACAACAGTATCTTATTCTTGGTTTTAACATTCATCTTCAGAATATTAAATTCCCTGGGAAGTCACACTTAAATTCATCCACATCACCTCTATCCCTCAATAATATTCAAGTAATGTGGAGCATATGTCTTTGCCAAAGTCATGAGCAGAAATTTAGCAAAGATTACCTATAATTGTACTATTATTTCAGAGCATATGAAATCACAGCATATGAATCACTCAGAGGCCTAAATCTAAATAAAAGAGTAAGATTGTTTTTTCTGTATTTTCCTCTCTTTTGGATGAGTGCTGACTGCTACTGAGGTATGTAATACAAGAGGTAATTTACACAATAAATTTAAAGGGTTTCAAATAAGTATGTAAAGTTTTTATAAAGTTGAAAAAACATCAAGGGATAGGAAAGTTACTTCTTGTCCAGACCTGTTACAGTCATCTAAGTCTCCCTCTGAATTAATTCCAGACCATACAGAAGTTAGCTAAAATTTATATCCAGAAAGATCAGTACATGCAAGGACATTTGTGTTTAGAAAAAACACTTGCATCTGGCTCTTTACTATTTTCTATTTTTATAGTTCAAGTGCCATGAATGCTTTTTCTTTCATCTTTTGACAAGATTTCACCAGCTCCATGCACCTCATCCTCTCAAATATCCTTAAATTTTTAATTTTTTATTTTTATTTCTTAAATGTGCTGTGATTGAATTTACATTTTGAAGCTTTCTATTCAGTGTTAGGCATTGAGCACGTTTAAGCTTTGATTTCCACTAACCAAATAGAGATAAAAGTAAACATACAAGTGCTAAATGAGCTCCTTTTTAGGAGAAGCACACTGCAGGTGGAGCATAGAATTAATGTGTACACAGTATCAGTAATGAAAAATTCTATTTAATGTTTAACACAAGAAAACTGAGAATGATCTTTTATCTAACCAGTGTTCTTACTGACACCTGAAATACAATTGTGTAGATCTGTTGTTTCTGTTTTACTTTTGCATTTACATTTCTTCTACCCTTCACTCTTCCTATTGCTCATTGGTTTTTGTCAGATAATTATTATATGAATAACACATGAATGATAAGCATACATAACTACACAAGTCTACAATTTTCCAGCTTCCCCTCCTCATCCCCTCTCAGCATCATTTCCCCTACTTTAACACAGCGTTAACCACGCAGACTAGTACTGCAACCAAATGAAGTAGTCCTCCAAATTCTGGCAAGAGTAAAAACAAAGTCAAAATTAAATGAAAATCTATTTCAGCAGCTTGATCATAGCACTGCTAATTTTCCATTCCAGTAACCACCAGATGACAACCTGGAAGAAGCAGTCTGTATGCCAAACTCTAGCTTTCAAGTTACTCTTTCCTCAACCACACTAGATCCTGAAGATCACATCTGAAGTCAGTATAATCTTGACTTTTTATCTTTTTTACCCTGTAGAGTTAGTTTCCATATTCTCTATTTTCCCCCTTGACTTGGTTCCGGTAGAGGAAGCCTACCTCTTGTTCAAACAATGTTCCAGACTGACTTCTCCACTTTGAACTTTGGCTTTCCAACTGCTGTCAATCCCTCCCCCCACCCACTGCCTCACAAAGCAGAAGCTGTTTGCATTCCACTTGGTTCTTAAAGCATCCATTTTTGAAGATGCAGCTTACCTATGGCAAGAACGCTAGATATATAGCCATAAAATGGCACAAAAATAACTGTATTAAGTTACAGAAAACCACTTGCTTTCTCTACTGAGCTAGGAAAACAGACAATACAATGACTATTGGTTCAACTACAGCAGTCACACCTGCAAAACTGAATTTGCTACAGAGACATTGCTGAATCCAAATGTCTTTTATAATTATGAGCAGGAAATACCTTTTACAGTAGGTAGAGATTTTAGAGTGCACCTCTAAGTCTATTTGCTGAGAAAATATTTTGGAGCATCACAGAAGTATGTACATAGAAGACTGTTAAGACTAAAGAAAATTCAGCCTGTGTTATAGCACTGTATACAGTGCCATATACCCCTACAGTGCACTTAGGAGAATAAAAACATCAGCCTATATTTAGGTGCCTACTCAAAGAGCAGCATGTATGTACTGCTAGATTGCAACAAGTATTTAGAAGAGATCTGACTTAATTCCAGTTTAAGCATTTTGCATCTTTAAAAGTGCTAATGAATGCTGACAAAAATTTATTCATTACTGCATAAATGCTCTATTGACTGCCCCTATGTAATGATGTTAAATAGTTGCATGAAGAAAAGCATGCAAAGAGGTTCCAATGAAAGAGAGTCATGAAAACATGCCAGAGAAGAGTGGCTCCCCAGTAGACTACAGTATAGCTATAAGTCTAACAAGTTCAAATACTGTAGAGGAGAGAATACACTGTACTTGGAATATTCATGAGTTTCTTCACATAAACCCATCATCTTGCTATTTAAAAACAATCCTTGAAAACTAATACGTAAAGTTCCTTGACTTCTTCTAACAACAAACCAAACACATACATATTGACTCAAGATACAACATTTAGCACAACAGGATATGTAAACAATAGAATATTGCAAATGTACAATACACATAAAACAAGCATCCTAGCAGGTAATATGTTTAAACTAAATAGATCAAATTCAGATTTTTTTTTTAATTAGACCACAGATCATTCATAATAGTGTACTATAGAAAAGCAGGAAGGGCAGGAAGGATATGCATATGTCAGAAAGGAAAAAAGTCATTTACGTTTGTGCAGACAGATTCAGAATTTTATGTGATAGGAAAAATAGCAAAGGTGTCTCTATTTCCATTGACAAGCCAATCTACATTTCCAGGTGCATTTTGCCTGATGCCTATTCCAGGGAGTATTTAAGGTAAGTGGTTCAACCTTTCTGTAATGGCAATATTTTTCATTCATTCTGAAGCTGGGAGACACCAGCAGTCTTAGCATAAAGCTTAGATTAGAAAGCAGAAATCTCACCATGGGATGGACATTATTTAGAAGTTTTTTTCAGTAGCTTCATGTTGGGGCTCCAGGCAGTAAGCATGTAAACAACAGTTGCTATTTACATTCCATGGGGAGATGTAGAAACTGCTTTTGTTATTTATAGCATTTGTGAAGCTCATACAACAAGTTCAGAGTGTATGTAGAATTCTCTGTAGTAAATTCATTCTCTAGCACTTCCACTTAAGGAAAAAGGCATCTGCTGTCTTTCCATTCTACTCATTAGTTCTCTAAAATTATAGGCAAACAAAATATTTTTACTCCCCGGTTCGCACAAGACTTATGAACACTACCATAGAGTTCAATGCATACATTTAGAGTAGTTTACTTAATGCCTACTTATGGTCCACAAGAATCACAGATGAAATAATGTAGTGATTACTAATGAAATTGATTGCTTCTTCCATTATATATTCTAGATGTCATTACTTCAGGTAGTTTGGTATTTTCCAAACCTTTAAAAGATTCTAGCTTTCAGATTTCTGTAGAATAATTTCAGGAAGCAAGTGAAGACAAATATATAGCAAGAAAATATGAGGATTACTATGAAAGTAATGTTGGCCCACAACACCATTGGTGGTATGGCAACAGAGGTTGAGCCTTCCCACCAATATTCTGTTACATTCTCTTGCCACGTGACAGATGAAAGAAGAGGGGCAGTCTGAAAAATTGGCATATTTAATGGAAGTTCATATGAAGCAGAGGTATGCCATTGAATTCCTCCTTACAGAAATAATGAGACCTACTGACATTCATGAATGTTTATGGAGACTAAACAGTGCATGTGGTGTGGTGGTGAGTGGAGTGCTTCAGTAGTGGCAACAGTGACAGTGGGTCACCTCCGCTGGTGTGGCATACAGGCTTTGGTTCACTGCTGACAAAAATGCAGAGCTACTTGTGGTGACCATGCTTTAGCTCAGAATTTGCTTTATCAAGTAGAGTTATTCTGCTCTTTTTATCTGTTGTAGTTTCCAAAGAAATTAATAGGAGACATTAATTTCAGAGCAACCTACATAGCTATTAATAGCTTAACAACAGCTTATAAATAAACCACAAATTCCAGTCCTAACACACTTGATTTTATAAGTGCTTATAATGACCTAGAAAGCAAAAGGAAGATTTATACTATAGTTCAGAGCATCTGTAAAAGTTGAGCTCCCCTTTGTCACCCTTTTATGCAAAGCCACAGGAAATAAATCATTTTCAAGTAAGAGTACCAATCAGTGCAACTACTTTATTTTACAGAAACTCACTACATGGGGAAAAGAGCATAATGGATCCTTTTATTTTGTTTAGTAAGTCAAAGTTAGCCATGTGTCCATAAAAATATACCAGTTCAGAAGCCACTTCACTGACAAAATCAGTAGTTTTATGAACTTCATCTGATCATTTAATCTGAAGGATGTTAACAAGTTTGGAATAATAACATCTAAATATTTGCCATAATAATCACTTCAGAATAATACAAAAATCAGAGACTTTTTTTTAGAAAATCTTGATAACATCACATATTTTAATTATTTTGGGCTTAAGCTTTAAGAAACAGCTAATAGAAATTATTTCTGTATCAAATATATTACTGAATATTGATATCTAGCACTTATTTTTCTGTACCTTAAATATATCTAATTATGTTAAAGTTCTGTGTGGTGCACAGAAACTAAGAAAGTGTACTCCCTCTCAAAAAAAGTAATACAGACATAAAATTCAGCACCAGTAGAGAGTTTGCAGATATATAACAAAACCCATCATTTTATAGTTTCTACATTATCCCTGGCCTTGAGAGCTTTCCTCCACTCTTAGTAATACACAGAATTCTTGATGTTACTAAGCATACATAACTGTTCATACAATTGCAATAGTTTTAATGACTACTCAAGGATCAATGTTATCAATGTGCTCTTTCTGAGCATATTTGAATGCAACCCCTGCTCTCAGCTTCCTATAAACTTGTTCTTTCTTCCTCCAAATGAAACATAATCTGCAAGCACTGCAGTGAATGAAGACATCAATGAACCCTATATATCCCTGGATTATTTTGTCAGATAGCCTTTGTTCATACATAATTATGAAAGGAAATATTAATTTTCATTTCTAATTACATTTTTGAATTGAGAATGACTTCCTTTACATTGAATCTCAATTTACTTAAATAGACTCTTAAAACATGGAGTTATCATAAAGCTTAGCTAGTGCTGTGGTACTTTTTCCATGTTTGTTTCTAGAACTGGCTTGCTAAGGATCAGATACATCTCAAGGACAATCTACACTTGATTAAAAAAATGTAACTGAAAAATTACTATGGTTACTGTTACTGCAGTTTTACCGTTACTACTACATAGTAATCACACAGTCAAAATTCCAAGAATACTAATATGATTATTTGGGATTTAAGTAATGAATTTTATGAAACACTGTTTTCTCATCAATACTGTGAATCATTTTAAGGTGAACAAAAAGGTGTCAGGACAAAGCTTTGATACTGCAGCTGCATCCATAGCATTTGGATGAAATTATTAACACTGATTCACCCCTTAAGATAGTATTCTAAAAAAAAAAAGATGCTTTAGCCTGAAGTTACTGTCCATTTTTTCCCTCCAACTTAATATCAGTTAGCTTAATACCAGACTCTGAGGTCCAAACTGTGATGGGACTTGGGAAACACAGAAGGAATTAATGAAAATTAGCTGGGCAAAAAGACATGCACTTACGTACTGGACAAATGAGAATGTACATATACCACAATCAATCATTGCCATGACAACAAAATGTTAAGATGCCCCCAAAGTCAATATTTTTCAAATGTATGACAAATAGGAACTCATATTTCTCCTAGGAATACTCTGAAATAGCACTGATGAGTTCTGAGCTGTGGGAAACTACCCTAGTATTTTATTAATATGCTGTGACAGAATTTGGTGTCAGAAATACCAATAGTCATAATTCTAAATGACAGTTGAGCTATTTGTAACCTCAACTATGAGAAAACTATTGATGTATAAGTAGCTAAAGGAGTCTTTACTTTTTCCAGTTGCTGAGGGTCTTGAATGTTACCAGTTCACTACTTCCATTGACCAACTGTGTCTTGCCTGCGTCCATATATACTAACTATGCAACTACCATTCACATAAATGTTCTCAGCATTGTGTGTGTAAGCTAACAGCTCCACATTTATACCACGTCATCTTCCTCACATTTCCAGTACTGACGAAGAAACAGCTCAGCCTAGCTAACAACTGTATTTGACATCTAGCATTCTGATTATCAGCTCAATTTACTAACAAAATAAATACAGTAGTGAGTAATCTAGCTAGCTTTTAAAACAACAAATATAGGTGTTGGGTTTTTTTTCCCCTCAAGAGTACTTATTTCTTGGAACAGCTTCAAACAGAATAGTCAATTCTACTGTACATCAGGAAAATAGTAATGCCAGCACTCTCGTAACTCTCAAGTAAACTGGTTACGCAGCAGACCAAATAGCAAGGATGTGCATGTTGTCTTTTGGTTTTTTTTATTCTACATAAGGGCAGCAAAGTCTGCTACTGAAATGTTAAACAAATAGCAACTGAATGTTAAACAAAGTATTTTGACATATGGCCACCATCTTCCCTCCCCCTTCTTTTTCATCTACTACATAGGTAAAAAATGTGTAGGTATTTAA
Source organism: Gallus gallus (assembly GCF_016699485.2). Lineage (NCBI taxonomy): Eukaryota > Metazoa > Chordata > Aves > Galliformes > Phasianidae > Gallus > Gallus gallus. Next base: position 63,459,461 of record NC_052535.1, on the reverse strand, counting down.
TCTTGTTTGGAGAAGACTTTGCAGCCAAAAAAACAATTTCTGTGGCAAAGAGGGAAGTAGGTTCTCTGGAAGAGCCAGAAGTACAAAGCTTACAATGTACTTCTGTTTTTATACATTAATTGTATCTTAATAAAATAAAATGATTGTATTACTTTTCTATCCTCTCTAATAATTTGCAGAGTATGTACCCAATACAAGGGGCTTGTGGTTGGTATAATATCATAATTTCAGATTCCATTTGAAATCTGATTACAACAACTTTCTGAGTCACAAATATCAGTTTATTCCATGACCGTAAATATTCAGGCCTCAAATATTTTTACATAGTTTACTTACGATAGTCAAACATTTTGTCTAGAGGCATTTTATATTAAAAAAAAAAATTTATACGCAAAAGTCTGGGACAAATAAATAATGTCAATATTGTAGTTGATAGGTTGTATAATGTTTTATTATCGTTATTTCCTCAGAACGTCTCTTTCTAGGGTGACTTTCTCTTCCCCACCCCCCCCCCCCACCTTTCTCTATCTAATCTTTTATTCCTTCACCATGTTTGTCTTCTGATGTGCTTCTTTTCACGTTTAAAATGCTGCCTACAAGAGCTTTAATATTATGTTACTGTAGCAAAACAGCTCTGTGTTCCAGTAACTGATCTGACTGTCCAGCATTACAATCTTGTTAAAAAAAAAAAGTCACAAGAAAACACGATCTAAAGTATGTCATCAACAGCACAGTCCTAATACTTGCCAGCAAAATGTTTTCTTTCCCACTCCCACCTCAAAGAAGGTAGTGCTGAAGTATAACTCATTAAAGCATATTTACAGAATAAAATGAGATGACCTATAGGAAGACACATGAGGACCACTTCCAAAATCACCTTTTTTAAAATACTGAGAAGCATCACGGTGGAGTTCGACAGACTAACTATATACCACATAAGCTGTTCTATCTGTAGCAATTCCTAAATTCACAAATACTCAAAGACATTTACCTGTATGGCGTCCATGCCATTTCATAAGTCACAATATCTAGCAGATAGCTAAAAGCATACCGGACAAAAAAAAATATTAAATACAAGGTCTTCTATTGATCTCATATCACCCTAAGCCATACAACATGAAAACAGAAATCATATGCCTACATAATTGTTTCCTAAATCTGCAGCATAACTCCCAGAATAGCTGAGTTGTGCTGCTAAAGAGACTGCTAAATGATTGAATGTGATGGAGTACTACTGAATTCAACAGTCCAAAATCTCACATCATTCTGTCTTGATTTCAGAGCATTTAGATTCAGTGCAAGATTAAAGAAAAAACAAAATTCTTTGTATTTCAGATATTAACATTGCTACAGACTGTACCAACATTTAGCCTCATATACACCAGCACTCACTTCCAATTATTTTACTGTAAAAATTCTATTAGAACTGCCTGCATTACCTGTTAGCAGTACATTGTAAAAAATAAACACTGCATCTCAGCCAATATGGTACTGCTGCTGAAGCAAAGAGCACTTTAAATGTACCCTTTAAAATTCCAGTCCGTATTGTACAGGATGCACATTTATACAGAGGCCACGGGAACCAACTGTAGGATTTTCAGTTAAAATTACTTAGCGTTGCTGACAGAGTATATAGTCAGCAACATCAGCATCCCATTCTTTTCTGAGCTACTGAGATTAGCAGCTAAGAATAGTAACTGCCACACGTCTCTCAAAAGAAGTTCCTATGCTTAATTTTGTACTGTTTTTTGTTCAGATCAACTTAAAACTGCAGTTTCAGTATACAGCTCTTTATCAAACAGATGAACTGCAACAATCACGCCCTCTCATGAGAGCTTCAAACATAAACATTAGTGTGGCATGAAACTGAATTATACTGTTTTCAAACATCTGTTCTATCTCTTCAGCAAAATAATGATGGCAGAATTATATATTTACTACCATATCATCCAAGTAAGACTTTTTTTTTTCATTACTTTTATCTTTTCAATAAAAACAGAAGCCTGTTGCAAAAAGCTCTAAGATATTTTACAGAAAGTAACTTCAGCATCAGGCCTCAAGTCAAATAAGCAGATGATGCCATTTGTACAAATGAAAGTGCTGGTTTTCTTCCCCTCCCTGAATCCCCAAGGTTTTTAAAGTGTAACAGTAAATGTTATAGAAATATGATATACTAAAGATATGCATACACACCCACTCTAGTGGCATTCAGGGTCTTTGTTTGACAACTAATCTTTGTCAAATTAATTTTATTGACTATTTATCAAACTTTGCAGAGAGTTACTTTGGAGGGCTCAGACCCCATACTGAATAAGAAATTCTCATCATAGAATCACCAATTTTGGAAAAGATCTCAAAGATCATCCAGAACAACTGTCCACCTATCACCAATATTTCCCAATAAACCATGTTCCTCAGTACAACATCTAAACATCACACTCAGATCTATGTTGAGTAATATTCACTAATTAGCAGTCCTCTTTTGGATTTGCTATGCTTTCAAGACACAGTAGAGTAAAAAAAGAAGCTGGTATCAGAGGGTGGAGAGGAAAGCCCCCAAAGAGGTTTTGTTCCTAACATGCCATAATACATTTTTTGCTTTCTTGCTTTTGACATAGGTCTGTAGTTTCCTGTTAATCCAGTATAGCACATCAGTAGTGATACAGTGCTGTCCTTGAATATATGGAGTTCAATACAAAGCCAGAACACTGAACAAAGCAACTTAGCTCTCTCGATGAGAAATCTTTCAGGAGAAAACTGCTCTTCAGCAGAAGTGAAAGACTGAACAACATTATTCACAAATACAGAAAGTAGTATCTTGAACAGATGAACAACTTGATCCACCTAAACACTTCCCATTTCTTGAAGCTGTCATACACTTTACTGCTTTTTGAACTTAAAGTATTGATGTGGCATATAGAAGCTTCAGCTATATGGGGCTGCTCATGCATAAATTTAGTGTTCATAACAATTATAAGCTTCCTTTGTTTCTTTCAAGATGTCTAAGTCATCGTTTTCCTAAAACAATGCAAAAGTTTGAAGGAGGAGTTTGTGTTTTCTTAGAAGTAATTGCTTCTAGCTAAAATCTACATATATATACTGCTGTATAAGATTTGCTAACTTCTTGTCTTCGGGTAGAAATGTGATTGCAGATTTATACCTCGGGTCCCCTACAAGAGGCAGCTAAAGTGATCTCTTCTTAGAGAAATAAACAGTTATCTCCTAGCAACTAGATAGCATTCACTTTCCACAGTGAATTGTCCTTAAATATCACACCTGGTGAGAGAAGAAAAAAAAAATGCAGAGACTGAGTTTTGTACCATAGGATTAAAGGAAGGATCAAGTAAGATTCAGTGACTGAAGCCAATTGCCTTTCATTATTATTTTCATCTTTTGTTTTTACTTCTGATACTTTCTGAGTTACATATAAGAAAAAGTTCAATTAGAATTGCGAGTTTGTTGAAATACAGTTCCCTCTTTGTTCTGATGCTATTTTAAAATCCCAGACATTATTTATTTTAGTACTCATTCAATTCCTACATTCAAAAAAATATGCCACCTCTGTCCTGAAGTACAGCAGTATCTTAAGACTCTGGTCTGGACAATGGTGGTTCCTCAATTCTCAGACAGCCCATGCTGGGGTATGGCATAGATTCATAGCAACAGTGAGAGGATCAAGACAGCCTGATATAGAACGGACATTTTTAGCTTGCAGGAGACAACTTGACAGGAGCAGCTATAATGAAAAATAGAATGGGGACATTCACAAATTGAGCAGAATTGCTTGAATACTGAATTTGGGCTGCCACCAATATGGATGTTGCCTGGTACCTTATGGGTACCCATAAGATTGAGTGAAGGGACTTTTGAGAAAGCACACACTAGAACCCCCAAAACTGCTAGCATCACCTAGCTGCATGGTCAGCAAAATGCTTCCCTCATCTAGGCTGCCAAATCCAATATATTAATAAAGATAGTATCATGTTCCTGGCACCACAGTGAGAAATAAACTGAAAGAGATGATAACAGCAAGGCTTGAAACACATAACTGCAAGGAAATGAAAAGCCTCACCAAACCCCAGAGTCTCAGCTTGGCACGGAGCGGAGCAGAACAGAACCCTCCTCTACCAGGTGAACAGCTGTTGCATACTTGCCCATGATTTAAAAGCACGGCTGTTAACTAAATACAATTTGGCAGAGGCATGCACTGAGGCTCCCACTAGTTTGCACATGCTGAGGTCCTCAGATTGTGTTCCATTAGATGGATTTTAAGCTGATTTTAGCATTCACACAGTCACTGCAGCCCTTTTCTGAACAGGACACACAGTATGTGAAACATCAGTAGCAGGTTTTCAGAATGAGTAGCAGCAAGACTGAAACCTGTAATGGTACAGTCATAAAAGCAAGGCTCTTCAAAAGCCAAATTAACGATATATGTTCATACATTAATTTGATGCTCTCAGGTACGATCCAAAACTACTGATATCCACAGAAAAATACTTCTGGAAATAAATAAGCATCTTAGCAGAATCTTCACATTCAGTCACTGCTGAGAAAACATTTTTCAGCCTGAAAACTCACCTTAATGACAGCTGTAATTAATTAACAGAGTGGATATCAAGATAAGGTGGTAGTCATCTTATCTTTTATATCACCTGAATCTGAAAAGGCTAACACCACTGACCCTCAAAAAAGCTCAGTGAAAATTAATCTCTCCTTACTTAAACACTGCTTATAAACAAGAAGAGTGATTTTGTTAATGTCACTTAAGTCCATATAAATCAGTCAACTAGCTCATCTTGATCTGTAGGTAGCTCAAGTAGAGTTAATGATCATTTCCTGGTTTGACATGGAATAGTATCATAGGCTATCGCAAGGTGGAAGGCACCTTAAGGACCACTGAATACACTGTCTCTGCACAGGACCACCCAAAAGTACCTATCAATAGTAGGTACCAATAGTATCTGCAGTACATGATAGAGGTTACTAATCAGGTACCTCCATGAAAAAACAATTCATGAACCAGATATTCATGAAATGCCATTTACACTATGAAGTCTTAAACAAGAATTTTTTAAAATTTTACACTACTCACTAGTTAAGAATTCCACAGTTTCATATCTGTTTTACACTACTTGGGAAAAAATAAAAATCCCTGTTTCTCTTGCTACTTTTGTGATACCGTGGCATATATCAATCAGAACAGAGTAGGTACTATGGTTTATTTGAGTGCACGTGGTCTTCTAATTTGGTAGTGTAGCACAAAATAAAATGTGTTTTTCTTTTCTGAAGGAAGAAGACAGCAGGAGTGCAGTGAAAGAGGAGCAGACAGGTAGCCTGAAAAGCAACTGCAGTTACCTATGTGTACTTGAATACACACAGGATTTTGGAGATCATAAATAACTATACACTGAGCATTACTGTTGGATACAATATATGGATTTGCTGTACTTCTTTGTTAGGGGATGGCATTTTATATTTTCTGGATCTGAATTTTGAGTGTCAGAGCATTGAGAAAAATACGTCAGCCATCTGAAACAGCACAGTGCTATCAGCATCAGCTGTCATTGCTAAGCCTTGCTTTTTTACAGGATTCTCATTTACTCCACTCTCCCTTCAGAAAGTGGAAATAATAGAATTTTGGTAGTTATGCCATAAGTTGTATTGTACCAGTTAACATGAGGATACATTTGACCATGATGTCACTATGTTCCAGCCTGTGACAGAAACTACCATCTCTCCCAATAACATCCTGTAAACTAGATCCTTAGGAAAAAAAAAAAAAAAAAAAAGAATGCTAACAACTTCACAAACAGGCTTCTTTTCTTTTAAATCACTGGTGGAATATTTATATATATGCTTGTGTATGTATATGCACACATATAAATGCATATATATGCCTGTTGTGTGTGCATACTGATTATGAAAATGTCCTGCCATTTGCAGATAGTTGCAAGTTGTCATATTCTGTAAATTCTTACTTTCAGCTATAGTGCAATAATTGCATGATGACATTTGGGACAGAAGCATCCTTGGGATCATTCAGTGGTACTGCTTTGTACACCCAACTACAGTGTCTACATAAGCTCACTGGCATATTCCAGCCAAAATCTTGGCTCTTTACTTTCACAGAAGACAGTGAAATCAAGAAAATCCTTTTTGGTAGGTATAATCAAACTCTGTGTTACATAAGACTTTCAAAGATTGATAGTACTGAGTTTAGTGGAGTCAATTTCTTAGTTAAACTGAGTTAATTTCTTATTTAAATGTTACCATCTTACTGGATATTCAACGAAGAACTGTATTCTAAGCAAGACTGACTAAAAATACTTCTCTGCTCTCTTTTCCTAAAATAGAGTGATTCATCAAATATTTTATTAATAGAGGGATTATCACACAGTTTTTAACTAGAATACAGTTTTGAAAGCGTATTTTTCAGAGTTTGCCACTACAAATTTCTTCTTGGCAATATTTAACCATCTTAATTATATCACCATTATCCTCAATTTCTTGCATCAACATGCAATTCATAGCTTTGCTGCATAGATATATCACCAAATAAGGCATTTCCTACTGGGAAGTATTGTCCATAATCTAGGACTGCTCAGATCCAATTTGGTCTGAGTGCCAGGAATGATGATGGGATGATCAACTGTCCATTTCAAGAACAGCCACGTGATGCTCTAGTACAAAGAATGAAGGGATTCTGTCTAATGAGGTCATAGGGCATCAAAGTAATCATTAATAATGCCACAGATTTCATATGCTTCCTCTGGAAATAGTTTGCATTAGACTGTGCTGGACACCAGGTAGATGTTTTGATGTGCATATCACAGGCCACACTGCCATACATAGAGGCTTTACATTTTGTTAAAACAAAAGCTATTCTGCAATATGTATTTTATCCTTCAAATGCTCACTGATTGTTCATTGCACAAGTAGTAACTCCACTGGCTCAATATCAACTTACTAGAGTCCCATAAAAAACATGTTCAAATGCTTCATATATATTGTTGTATTTCACTGATAGCATAAGATGCTTTTTCAGGGGCAGGGAGGAGGAGAAGAGATGTGAAATCACTGACTAAAATGAATCACACTGTATTAAAGCCAAAAATATAACTAAGTCCACAAAGCCACCAGAACAAAATGAAACTGGTTTTATTATGTTTCATATTTATACTACTGCACTAAGGAGGTCCAGAAGAGACAGCAATGTAGCACCAGTATTCCCTTCTATACGCAGCGTGAATTACTATGCATAACTGGAGGCAGAGTTAAGGCTACACTGACAGCTAGAACCAACATTTCCCTCACTGCTGATCACTTGAGCCTAAGATAAAAACATTACTTTTAAATACCTAGAGCTTATCACAGAATCACAAATGTCATGTAACACATGCACATACACAAGGACTGCTCCAAAAATAATGACTTCTTCATGATGTTGGTCCACAACATCATAGGCAGATGTTGGTGGTATGACAGTAGAGGCTGAACCTTCCCACCGATATTCCATTACATTTTATTGCCCTGTGACAGATGACAGCAGAGGGTCAGTTTGACAAAGTTGCATCTGACATGGAAGGGCATATGGAAGAAAGGTGTGTCATTGAATTCCTCTATGCAGAAGAGATTGCACCTGCTTTCATTCATTGACACTTGCTGAACAGTTATTGAGATGAGACAGTGGATGTTAGCATAGAGAGGTGTGGTTTGTTTCAGCAGTGATGATAGTGATGCAAAAGACAAGCAATGCGAATTTTAACACAGCTATGTGAATTTTAACGAGCATGGCACACAGCTCTTGTTCATTGCTGGTGAAAATGCATAGCCAATGACAGTGAGTATGTTGAAAAAATAGTGTCCTGTAGCTAAGAATTTGCTCTATGAAGTAGTGTTGTTGTGCTCTTTGTATCTATTTTAGTTTCCATGGAAATAAATAGGAGACATTACTTTTGAATCAGTTTACGTATAAGTACATTAAAGTTTACACTTTGATATAAAATATTTATGACAGCATTTTGGGTTTAATCTTTCCTTGACGAGTCTGACACAAAGGTATTTCATGATGAGATCATTTGAATCCTTTGTTCACCACTTTAATTGACCTACTTACTAGTGAAACAAACTCTCCAAAAGTTTAGTAGTATTTTCCAAGTACCTTCTTAAAATTCTGCTGAGAAGCTTTTTCCCTAAAGCAAAAAGTTTGTTTGCTCAAGTGGGCAATGAAATGGTATCTGTAAGACAAAGCAGTGCAAACCCATTGGAAAAAATTCCACTTTTAATGGGTGAAAAAGCCCTGATACGGCCATAAAACAGAGAAGTAGGGTAGATGTGCCTTTTTTTTTTTCCCCACATTAAAACGCTAACTGACACTGCATAATAATTATGTTTGAAGTTTGCAATGAGATCATTTGGTTTTATTTGTAATCTTACAATCTTGTTTAATCTTTATAACAACATAAATAGAATAGACATGAATAGTTACAAGGTAGCTGTAGAAAACACCCCCGAACTACAGAAGGAGGAACCTGCAAGAAAGGAGCCTTGATTATCCAAGCACACACTGGCCATCTGATCTTGTATATGGGCAGTAAGTAGGGTAATCATTTGGATAATTACAGTACTGGTTGCCCAGTGCTCCCATATGTTCTATTAAACAAACCTCTGGCATTATGAACAGGCTGTAAGCTGTCAGAACTGAAACAGATACCTGAACCACTAAAAGGAGTGGCAAAGCTTAATCAGAGAAACTTAATCATAGAATGGCTTGGGTTAGAAGAGACCTAAAGGATTATCAAGTTCCAACCTCCTGCCACAGACAGGGCTCCCAGCCACCAGACCAACTACTAGATCAGATTGATCAGGGCCACGTCCAACCTGGCCTCAAACTCCTCCTAGGACAGGGCATCCACAACCTCTCTGGGCAACCTGTTCCAGTATCTCACCATTCTCTCAGTAAAAAAAACTTCCCCTTGACATCTAATCTTGTTCTCCCTTCCTTTAGTTTAAAATCATCCCCTTTGTCCTATAGTTATCTACAAGTGTAAAAAGTTTATTTCCTTCCCATCTGTAGTTTCCCTTCAAATATTGAAAGGCCATAACGAGGTCTCCCCACAGCTTTCTCTTCTCCAGACTGAACAAGTCCAGCTCCTTCAGTTTGTCACTGGAGAGGTGATCCAGCCCTCTGATCATCTTCATGACCCTTCTCTGGGCCCTCTCCAAAAGCTCCACATCATTTTTGTGTTGGAGCCCCACACCTGGACGCCAGCTGAGGGAAAAGAGAGGGACAATCATCTCCCTCACCTTGCTGGCCACCTCCTTTCTAATGAAACCCAGGGTTCCATTGGCCTTCTGGGCTTTAAGCTTACGCTGCTGGCTCATGTGAAGTTTTTCATCAACCAGAGCCCCTAAATCCATCTCAGCAGGGACACTCTCAAGGAGTTCTCACAATCTGTATACTTATCTGGAATTGCCTGATGCAAGTGCAAAACCTTGCATTTTGCTTTTTTTTTCTTTTTCTTTCTTTCTTTCTTTTTTTTTTTTTTTTAATGGCAACTATACCAGGCTGGCCTTCAACAACTTAAACTCTGAAAAGGGACCGTGATTTCAAACTAATGCAGATAATCAGATAATCCAGTGGCATCTTTGCTAATTCAGTACTGAGCCTAAATTTCTTACTAAATAAATCATATGACGTAATATCTCTTTGGATATTTCTAACAAATAATCATGAAATAAAACAGGGTTTCCTGTTATCAAGCATTGCACAAGCAGTGAAAATTTAACAGCATTTTAAAGTAATGCCTGTTGTCTCAAAAACTGAGATAGATGAGTATCTTGGACACAAAGTGTTTAATTAAAATTTTCACAGGATGGGTAGTGTAAGGTATCTTCACTCAGCTGCATTTTCTTTACAGAAATACCACTTACACATTCCAGTGAACAGATCTACACAGAAGGGATTAAGTTCAGAACTCATCAGTTTCTTCCTACCTACCGTTCTAATGTGGCATAATGTATTTGTGGCCTTAATGCTGTTCCAGACCACAACAAACATTCTTGACGTAGCAACTTTGTAAAAGAGTCACATAAACATTCTGCACCTGGGTTAAAACATTCGTCTTTTCCTTCCCTCCACTTCTGTAAACCACGGATGAGTTAAAATAGCAGGCTCAATTTAATTTAGGCAGCGTCTAAATTTTTCATCAGTATTTCCTTAACTCCACAAACAACATTGACTCTTAGACCCATATCTACACCAGAGGCCTGAGGATCCAGAAGTTCTTCTCTGAACCTTCCATCAGAGAAAGTTTCTTTTGCAATATGGCTTTCCTGTTAAATTATTGAGAATCCTTTTGCTGTATTAACCTAGTCTCTTCAAGAGATTACCACAGCAATTGACTAATTCTGTTAAAAAAGCAAAAATCAATGAAATTCCAAAAACTATTAAGTAAATAACTGATGTCTAGATAAGCATTTTGATACCAATGCCAAGAAGTATAATACATAAATACAAAAAATACTCCCCTGTAGATAATCAGAAATTATTCTTCAGACAGGCCAGGATTTATTCTAGAGGAATGAGTACAAGTCTTACTGAAATAGAAAGCATAGCCTGTCTAAACTTGTTGAAAGGATTTGATGCATTTTATACAGTTGGAAGAAATACAGTACACTTTCTGTTGGTTAGATGTAGGAGCCATATATATGTTATAATAGGCCAGTTTGAAACATTTACATATAAAGGATATTTACATGCATCCCTTTCACCTGCTTATGCAGGGTCTTGGCAACCTGAAATTTTTATATATCCTAATCTCATGACACTTAAATTGCTTCATCAGATGCGGTACAGCTGCTAATGTAGGGTCTACCACTGTATCAACCATAATGGAGTTCAGCCACATGCTCACACGCCAAATTGGTAGTCAAACACTTCCTACTTGTTGAATATGACAGTTATTACTTGATCCCAGTGATCTTTAATTGTCATGTCAAACTGCATTTATCATATGAACTTGGTAGAGTGCTGTAACTTTTCCATGTGTTTGGCATAAAGCATTGTTGTTACAGTCTGTTACAATTCAGATGTGGCATCAGGTGTCATTTTCATTTTCTCCCCTAATAGCTCATGCTCGTGGACAACAGAACAAGTAGCATGCTGTGCCACAAGGACCATTCAGCATCTGCTGCCACCCCAGCCTTCTATGGCACAGAGAATGTGCGCTGTGTAGCATCTGTAAATTAATCCCTTTTTGCTAGGCATTGTTTTCTTTAAGATTTCAGCAAAGAGCTGATAAACTGTTTGACTGACAGGAATGTCAAGGTTCAATATTATCATTGTGACTAAGTAAACAAGTACTTATCTATTTTTAATCATCCAACTGAATGTTTGTTTGAAGTTTTCTTCCCTTACCTATATGGGGAATGTATCAGGTAGGTACTGAGGAGAGCTAACCCTTGGCTCCCCTGTTACCCTGCCCTATATGTAGGTTTGCCCTCTTGCACAAGATTTTGTCACTTCCAGGTTTACTGTTGAATATCCCAAAATTTAGCATCTTGGTATCAAGTAAGCCATCACGCGACATGCAGCAAGACTAGTTAAATGTCTCTAATGCCTCATGTTACAATACCTATTTACCAGTTCCTTACAGAGTCTCATTCACGTAAATCCCACTGTGATTTTTTTTTTTAATACACCAGTTCATTGAAACCTCCTCGAAAGGGAGCAATAACATCACACAGCTCAAAAGACAATAGCAAAACACTGCAAATGGTAAGTGACACGTCAATGAAACCAACAATTCTGCTCTTTGTTAAAAGTCTTCTTGCCTTCCTCATTCCTATTTGGTCATAAGCAATTAAATTTGTTACTTGGAAATTCTGGTGCTCCACACACTTCAAAAGATTGCGGTTTTAGATCAAGTATGAGGAAGAGCTTTTCTTAGAAAATAATATTTGGATGAATACTTGAGACTGAGTTTCTAATTCTTTATTATTTCAGATAAGAGTGTTTTTGTTTGTTTGTTTGTTGGTGGTTTTTTTTTAGAAGCACAAAGCCAGAGGGTCAGGAGTGAAGTACTGCTGTTAGCTTGATTCAGAAGTGCCTCCTGTCATGCCAATAGTCCTTTGCATTGGAAATAGCTATTCTAGGGAGGTGAGATACAAAAATACTTTCACGGTTTGGATAGCCCATTAGTACTTCACACAAAATCCAATGTTTTTTCTTCAAGATGACACTTTTCATTACAATTTACTAAATTCTCTGTAAGGGGTACAGGCTTACATGAATACTTAATAAGAATCCACTTGTTTCTGTGGCACATTGCCGAATGAATGACACGTGCCTTCAACACTTTGGATTTAGGACTGTTTTATTTTGACCACTAATGTCCCACTTGTGTCTCTCTTTCCTCATTTCCTGTTCTGTTTTTGTCTTTCAGGACAGCCTTTTCAGGCAGAGCCATGGCGGTCCTGTAGGCAAAGGAAAATAGAAGGAAGTCTCAAACTAAGCAAAACCTTGCCTTAAATAAGCTGCAGCATCAGTTGTCAGCTGCAGCTAGTCTTATTCCAGATCCAAGGCTTAAAAATCAGCAGCAGGTGTTGTACAGACTAGGTAGTGTTAAGGACCACGTGATGCATTGTCTGCATTATTCTATGGCAAGTCGAGGTAACAGTGAAACACAGTCAACTCCACCCCCCACCTTCAAACCATATCTCTAAACCAGAAGAAAAAAAAAAAAAAACAACACTTAAAGCAGAAAACAGTTTAAACACCGACTGCTTTAACTACCACCTAAATTCCCTTGGTTAGTGCTTTTTTTCCTGAAGACACTGGATATAAACAGAAGTGGGCAAGTGTTAGAAAAAGCAGCTTATCACTGTAATCTAGTGAGAGAAAAAAAAAAAAAATCCACCACTGTAATCTAGTGAGAGGAAAAAAAAATCCACCACTAGAGGAAAAAGACATCATTTTATTCGCTATCAGGGTTTGAAAACACTGTTGAAAAAGTCAAAAACGACAGCTGATATTTAATAGGGAGCCTTGCTTACCTGAAGACCAGCAGATGATAGCTTGCTAAACCCAGCCCATACACAGCAGATACTCTCACAGAAGATTTGTGCTCTTGGTATTGATAGCAAACAACAGCCTAGTGCCCCTTCACGCATATTACAGTTTTACCTTTAAGCAATTAAAATACTAGAAATTACAAGCACTAAATCACTCACTCACAGCAAGCACACAGAGACTTATGCCTCTATTTTGCCCAGCTGTTGGATGTCTGAAGGCAGCTGTAAGGCAGTCAGAGACAACCTAAAGATCACAAGAGGGAAGCCTGTATCTACCTCTGCTGCTGCCTTCGGCAGGAGTCTAAAGCAGCCATGCTTGCAGTAACAGTGATATGAAGAAATTTTGGGATACTTGAATGTTTACTTGGGTGAGTATCCAGGGTAAACTATCATCATTCATCTGCATAATCACTAAAACTCCAACTCAATCACACAGGCAGTCATTCTGCTGCATCTATACACCTCAATTACACATGCACTGTACAGAAAACATGTTTCAGAAGTGCTGCTTTAGATTGAGAGTGGCTAAGTACCACAGAGCTAATTGGAAGATGGAGTACACAGACACATTAAAGGAGGAAAACAAAAGCAAACAACAGCAATAATGGAAAAAACCTTAACAAATCAAACAAAAACACAATGACCAAAAAAAAAAAAACAAAAAAAAAAAACCAACCAAAAATCCCACAATCAAATACAAGATGGATTTGAGTTGTGTTTGCAAGTGAACCTTTTTACTTCAGGTCCACACCTGTAGCTCTGGAAGCTCATATTTAATATTCTGAGGAGCATTTATCTGACAAATTCAGCCTCTGAAGTTCCTACCACCTACTTCCCTACTGTCTCCTCCCACCTTAACCTCAAGAAGCAGCTTAGATTAAAATTTCCCTCTCCTCCCTACAAAAGCCCTAGCTGCCTTAAATGCAGTAATTTCATTACATTTATTAGATTAGATACTTGCTACATTCTCCAGCAAACTCTATTCCCAACACATATTTGAAATACCTGATACGCTCACATTTTCCTCTACGTTTTGAACTGGTGAGGTTAATTAGAATTAAAGAGATTAATTAGAATCATATGCTTAAATTTCCACTTCAGGCTGGTTTCTGTCACTACAAGTACACAAGTAAGAATGAAATCATATTTGGAAAGAGAATGTGGTCTCTTCATTGACTCCTTTCCTCTAGCCGCATATAAATAAGCAGCAGAAGATTACTTGAAAGAAAAGGCTGTGTCTGAAAACAAACTGACCATGAACCACAGCTATGCTGTGTCAGAACACTTTTAGCAGGTAAAGGACAGGATTCCTTCCATCTACTGAGCCCTGGTGAAAAACTTCTGGTGCACACAATCCAGTTCTGAGGTCCCTGATACAAGAAGTACATGGACCTCCTGGAGCAAGTCCAGCAAAGGGCCACTAAGATTGTTAAACACTTGCAGTACATGGTGAATGTTGCAAGACCCTGAAAGAGCTTGAATTCTTCAGCCTCGGGAAAAGGCTCAGAGAAGATCCCATCAACGTGTATAAATGTGTATAAATATCTGATAAGGAGAAGTAAAGAAGAAGGAGCTAGGCTCTTTTCAGTGGTGCTCAGTGACAGGACGAGGCAGTGGGCACAAACTGAACTAGACATAGTTCTAAGCAGTCTAGTCTAACTGATCCTGCTTTTAGTAGAGGGTTGAATTTGATCAACTCCAGAGGTTCTGTACAATGTCATTTGTTCTACGTTACACAGTGATTTTGAAAAACAAAACAAAACAAAGAAATCCTTATGAAAAAGATATAATAAATGTGAAATATTCCAAACATAATGAAATCTGTCAAAATGATAACGTATACAGAGATCTGCTCTTTCAAGTATTTTTGTACTTTTTAAGACAGAATTCAAAAAAGCATGATTTTAAAGAGAATGACAGAAAAATGACTATTTTTAAGCTTGTAAGAGAATATTAAATTAGCAGTGGTATAATGAAACAAAGCTGTTCAGCTAATAATCTTCTCTCCTGAGTCTTGCAAACCAAGTTCATTCTTTCATTAAATTCAACTCTGCAAGGATTATTCAAAGTGAAAATGCATTTGAACTTGCAATTTAAATATTCCAGATATTCTTCTGAACAGCTCTTTTAAGGCATTCCTGTGCCTGAATTCCATTAACTGTACTGTATTGTAACCTAATTCTAGTAATTGAAGAGTGTGACCAGTTCCATGTTTAACCAGAGTAGCTGGAAAGACCTTAAGAAATGACACATTCCCCATTACAGCCAGCTTGTAAAATTAAGTAGGATGATTGAAGTTATTCTATTTTTCACTTTACAGAATCACAGAGATTGGAAGGGACCTCAAGAGATAATCAAATCCAAGCTTTCTGCTAAAGCAGGTACCCTACAACAGGTCACACAAGTAGATGTTCAGACGGGTCTTGAATATCTCCACAGAAGGAGGCTCCGCAATTTCTCTGGCCACTTGTTCCAGTGCTCCATCACCCTTACCATAAAGAAGCTCTGTCACACGTTAGCAAAGAACTTCCTATGTATAAGTGTCAGGCCATTGCTCCTCGTTCTATAACTACACACCACTGAGAAGAGCCTGACCTCATCCATTTGCCTCCCATCACCCTTTAGATATTTATAAACATTCGTCAGATCCCCCCTTCAGTCTTCTTTTCCCCAGGCTGAACAGACTCAGGTTACTCAGCCTTTCCTCATATAGGAAATGCTCCAGACCCCTAATAATCTCGTGGCCCTCTGCTGGACTCCTTCTAGGTGATCCCTGTCTTTCTGAACTGAGGAGCTCAGAACTGAGTATAGTATTTTAACTGTGACCTCACCAAGGCAGATGGGTGTTATCTGTTAAAAAAGAAAAAGATCTATCTTGGGATGATTTTCTCTCCTCAAACCCAGGAACCTGTCTTCTGGCAAAAAGAAAGGCTAAACAATGGCAAAGGAAGCCAAATAAATCTTTGCCTATGAAAAAAAGGTAAGACAATAAAGGCAGCTAATATTACAAACACTACATCAGAGAGGACTCCTTTAACAATACCACTTTGTTCTGAGTATTAGGACTGATTAGGAATGATCCCTGGTACCCACTTTCCACCTGGAAACTGCTGCCAATGCTTCTCCTTCCTTGTTTTGAGGTGCCAGAGTTAATGAGTCTTAGCATGGCAGAACAATTTAGGCTGAGGGATCTGTCTCAGCGGTCAACTAGTCTAATTCTCCTGAGGTAGTTGCACACGCTGCAGATGTTTTCCACCCTGGTTATTTATTTTTAGTCTAAAAGTTGTGCATTTTAGGAAATCTGTAAACAACACTTTCTGTATTACTACTACTATAGTATATTAGCCTCAAAAAACAAGTAGCTTACTTCATGAGAGAGTCAGTCAAAGTGTCCAAGTCTCTAAGCAGCCCAGTAAGTTTTCTCATTGAAGATTCAGTGTCTGAACATTTGAAAATAGACTATAAAATAGGAAAGAAAACTAATCAAAAAGAAAAAGGGTAAGACTACTTCTTCATATGCTGACAGCTTTTATATGTTTGAATGCTAGAGAGTAAATGACTTATTCCTGTCCCTATTGAAAGTTACTGGAAAAATTTCCATTATCTTTCCAGGAGCAAGAAACAACCACTGTGGGTTTCTGAGGATGAGAGATAAACATGGGTCATCATGGAAGAAGACCAAAGCAACTGAATCAAAAGCATAGACATGCTTTGTAACTAGATTCTCAGTGAAACCCTGAATTCCACACTGTTACTTTTCTCTTGAAATCCATTCCATTCAAACCCTGACCATCACAATGGGAACTTGCAGGCAGATAATTTAAGTATTCTCATGGGGTGCCTTATGTCTGTCTTCTTTCCAAAATAAATCAGCTATATCTAAATAATTAGTACTTTCGCATGAGGAGTAGATGTTCCAAAACTGACATCCTATTTTACTATGCCCAAAAGCCATATTGCTGTGACATTGTTCACTACCTTCGTACAGCCACCCCCTAAAAACAGTGCTGAGCACATTGCAAAAACATGTAAGGCCTCAACTCCTTGTAATCCTGCTTGTACAATTGCTAAGGCTGATGATGAGAAAGCATGTCTTGCTCCTTGGGAAAGCTGTGAAGATTTTCTATGTTGCCTTGATACTCTTGACAGCTGCTTCTAACCAGGAAAGTAAAACACTTCTTTCTGGAGCCATGAGGAACTTGGTGCAATCAGAGCATCATAAACCTCTCTAAGCCACTGACAACAGAAGCAGACACTGGAGTCTCTCTGCTTTTGGACCATAATCTTCTATGTTGAAATAATGATTTCTATTTAGGCTATGCATACTGGCTTCTGAAAGGTCCCTGGTAAATACTTACACTCACTGTTTAAAGGAGTATATAAACTCAAAATGCATTAAGTGGAAATGCTTCTGTTTGCTTGTTTGAGAAAATAACATATAATTTCATGTACTTACTCTCTCTGAAGATAATTTAAGGTTATTTTAAAATTTAAATTACCAAAGGATAAACAAAATCCAGAGTGTGCTATTTCAGTCTTTCTTTTTTTTTTTCCTTTTATGAAGAGTTTAAATATTAAGAGTCAATCTTAATATCAAAATTACACATGAGTAGCAGGCCTTTTTCTGTGTTATAAATCACATAAAAACCCATTTGCTCATGGGCTCTTCCATTGCCTGTCAAAAGCATTATTCTGTGCAGGTTTTATTCTTGAAATATTTTTATTGCAGGGAAAAAAAAATGCTGGATCTTATAAGTATTTTGGAGCTTGAATAGAAACATTCAGACTTATCACCATTTAGGAAATAGTTTTACTGAAGAAATACTTAGTAGCAAACCAGCTATTACTGCAATGGAAGTAAAGACTTCCATTTGTTTCAGTATAGCGTTCAATAATTAGCTTTTAAATCTTTCGAGGCAAAAATTTCCTCATCTTAATGAAATTACTGTAGTTGCTACATTACCCACATTATAATGGAATTTCATTTACAATGCGTAACATCAGTACCAGAAGAGGTTTTACTACTCAAAGGTCAGTTACTTTCAAATTTTCTTCATCCTGTCACAATTTCAGTTGTTAAAATATCTTACGGTACCTGAAAATGAATGAATGAATTATTATTTTCTTTGGGTAGATGCCCTGGGTAGACAAAGTTGTTTTAACAGAAAATAGTTTATTTTCATATACAACAAAATTTATATTTGTCAAGTTTGTATTTACCATTTTATGCCTGGTGGAAGATACTGATAGGCCACAGTTCATAGATACATTTACAGAATTGATATTAATTAATGTTAGATAGGTTCCTATCACATCTGCAGATGCAGAATTGGAGAAAGGTATTGAGAACTCCTTCAGTTACCTTATTTTGGATATTTTTCAGTCCTGAAATTAGAGAAATCTACTTTAAGACAAACTTTCAGCACTTAAATCAGATTAAGATTCAAAATTTCAAAAAGCTTTCTCCTTATGCTAAATTTTCCTAAATATTTATTCCTCTTGCTCAACTAGTGGATTGTATACTAAAATGGCATTTAGATCACAGTGTCAGGAGACTTTGAGGCAAATCTTCAAAAGGAGAGACATAATAATTCAGGAATAAATAAATGTACATGCACATCAGGTGTCATTTTATGAGTTGTCTATAAACAGTCCTTCAAGGCACAACCAGAAACATCAGTCTTCTTGTTCTTTGACAACAGGTTCTCAATCCTGAAGAGAAAACAGAGTTTTCTTCACTGATTCAAAAACCTAAGAGGGACTGAGCATTTTTAGCCACATGAGATACATGTATCTACAGTCTGCATTGAGTTTCATACACCGCTAATCATTATCACTGATGATGTTGACAGTGAAATAATAATGCAGAATACCTGTACATTGAAAAGAAAGTAGGAACAGATGCCCTCTGAAGAAATTAATAAATGTTTAGAGTCTAAATAAAATACTTTATTAAAATGAAGCCAATTTCTGTCAGACACTCAGGCTGTGAATAACTGCTGAATACCATGAAGACAGAATAAACATACAGTGATGGACAGATGAGAAATGCAGGTGTAATTGATAAAAAAGGTAAGCAATCTTGGTACGTTTTATGCATTGTCTGAAAACACCTCATCATTAATGTATAGTAATCTATTTCGCAGTCTACACATAAAGCAGTGTGGGGATATTACTTGGATTTCATCAACCACAGTCAGTAAACACGTCAGATAGGTTAAGGCAAAGAAGATTCTACAAAGCCTTGGTGCATGGCACTGAAACTTTGCATTTACATACATGCACAAGGAAAATACGATTGCCTTTTTCAGCCAGATTTCTATTTCATTATACTATTTTATCATTAAATGGCTTCAAGGAGGATTAGGAAGGAATACCGCAGCATTTTTTAAATTTCCATCCCAGTCCTACATCTCCAAGAGCTACACAGGAGTTAGGATTGGACAAAATTTCTCTAAAAATTGTCAAGCATAAGTTCTCTCTCCTCTTTTAAAATTTCTGCTCATGAGGAAGAAAGTAAGCTGCATTTTCAATTAAGGATACAGATCTAACAGGTCATTTAAAAAGGAAGGATAATTTAGAGTCCAGTAATTGATAACCCATTGATAACTGTAGAATTCTCAGTTTGGAAAATAATTTCACATCACTAAAATTCAGAACACATGATTTCAGATCTTACCATTTTGGCAGCATACTTAGTCCTACCAAAGAGTCCATAAAGTATGGCAGCATCAAAAATCCTTATCATATATTAAGTTTGCATAATTATTTTAAAACTTCATATCATACCTCCCAGAAACCTACTTTAGGTTTGTTTTGTAGTATTGTTTTTTAAACCATGCTGTCATTCTCTGGCATATAACATCATATTTATTTTAAATTTATTTACCAAAAAAATAAAAATCTTATATTCCTCCTTTTTTAGCTACCTTAGTTTTATTTTTTGCAGATGCTCTGCCAGATTGAAGCTCATGAAGGCAACTTTCAAAAGATTAAATGACAAAAGATTTTATTCCAGCTTTTACAAATTTTGTGCTAGATTCCTTATAATGTCATTCTAAATATCTGAAAAATTAAAATTCCAAATACTCCCTTGTTCTGTATCTGATAAAGTATCAGAAATGTAATTAATTTCACAATTTCACAGATATATGTAGAAATAGATTATGCTACCTTATTGCCTGGGGTGGCATGAAAGATCCAAGAATGCGATAATTATATCTTAAAAAAAAAAACTTAGCATGCTTCTACATACTCATATTTTGAGTAACAAAATAGTTATTTGCTACACATCCAAAGATGGGGAACTTCTTAGGATACTTACAGTTAAATTTTGCATAATTTTAACAACTGTAATGAATTAGACAATATTAACCTTCTAGCATTAGTTAGTCATTACTGAATGCCTGAGTAGTTTTAATCTGCTTAAGAATCACTGCATAATAGCACAAACTGAACATTCAGCATCTAGATTCTTTCATTCCCAGGTTGGTCAAAGCTTGAAGGACTTGCATACAGCTAATGAGGAGGAAAACATCCAAGGGACCTAGACGTAGTAAATCAATAATGCACTAGGCTTAAACAAACATGGAAACAAACCTTTGGTAACCTATCTGTTGAACAGTCTTAAATATGCTTAGCCACAACAACATGCACCAAATTACTGCTGGGCTGTAGAGTTCAAGAATACCACAGGAACTGTAATTCAATATTGCCGTAAAAGGAAGCAATGTGTTTAGTCTGCTCTGATGTGCTAGTTTGCCCTGTGTTGACTTACAGTGCTACATCTGTTGAGGCTGATGATAATTTGTGCCAGATGGAAGAGACATGGAGTATGTGATGAATTTCCTCCTAGAGCACAAACCGCCTGAGTGATTTATTTTTAACTATTTGAATCATGAAATGACAAGAGTTGGAAGGGACTTTAAAGACATAGTTCCAACCCCTCTGCCATGGGCAGGGTTGCCACCCAATAGATCAGGCTGCCCAGTGCCCCATCCAACCCAGCCTTAAATACCTCCAGGGATGGGGAATCCATAGCTTCTCTGAGCAGCCTGTTCCAGCTCCTCAGCACCTTCTGAGTGTAGAATTTCCTCCTAATCTAAACTGGCTAATTTAAATCTCCTCTCTCTTACTTTAAGATGTTTTAGTTCCTGCCCTATCAATATCATACCACATAAAAAGCTGGGCCTCCTCCTTTTAAACTCTTAAAAGAGAGTTTAAAAACTCTCTTAAAGTGCTGAAATGCTGCAATGAGGTCTCCCCAGAGCCTTCTCCAAGCTGAACAAGACTAGCCTCCTCAACCATTCTTCATTTGAGTGACACTCCAGCCTTCTGATGATTTTCATGACCCTCTCCTGAACCTGCTCCAACAGCTCTTGCTCCATGTTCTTCTTGTGCTGGCAGCCCCAGGCCTAAACACAGTACTTCAGATGGAACTTCAAAAGGGGTGAGTAGAGAGTGGACAGACACACCTACTGGCCTTCCAGGCTGCAAGCACACACTCCTAGCCCATGTCAATCTTTTCAACCAACAGGACACCCAAGTCCTTCTCAGTGGGCTGTCAGGTTCTTCTCTCAGTCTGCAGAAATATCTGGGATTGCCCTGACCCAAGTGCAACACCTTGCATTTAAACTTATTAAGTCTAATTAGGTTACACATGCACACTTTTCAAGCATATTCAGGTCCCTTTAGATAGCGTCCTTACTTTCATAGGGTCAACCGCACCACTCAGCCTCTGCTTGGTCATAGAGTCTGACCACAACACTGTGGCTATGACCACCTAACCAATTTCTTATGCACCAAATAGCTCACATCTTCCCAAGCTAGCACTAAGAATGTGATGCAGGAATATATCAAAGGCCTTGCAAAAGTCCAGGCAGATAACATCAGTTGCTCTTGCTTTGTTTACTGATGCTGTCACTACATCACAGACAACCAAGAAACTGGCCAGGCACAATTCTGACCATTGGTGAAGGTGAGCTGGCTGTTTTGGATCACCTCTTCATCTTGCATGTGACTTAACGTAGCTTCTAGGAAGACCTGTTACCTGATCTTCTCAGGTAAACATGAAGCTCACCAGCCTGAAGTTTCCCAGTTCTTTCTTTCTACCTTTCTTAAAAATGGGAGTGATGTTTCCCTTTTTGCAGTCATGGTAGACTTCACCCAACAGCCATGACTTTCAAATACAATGGAAAGCAGCTTGGCAATTACACCAGCAAGCTCCTTCAGGAACCTGGCAAGCATGTCATCAGGCCCCACATTCAGTCTCATGAGGTGGTCTTGAATGTTGGAAAGGATTTTGCTCTCCCAACCCCTGTTTAGATATTCAGAGACATAAGAGATGTTCTTTGAGGGGCAGAGGGGTATTTAAGATGATTTCGGAGTATTTTGAGTCTTTTTAACAGCTTCATTCTGTCAGTAATAACCAATATTCAGGTCAATCAAATTGCTAGGGTTAGGGAAGGGATATTCTTCATTCAAGAAGACACTGAGGAATATGTATGCTAGATAGATGGAAAAAGCTAGTGGGGTGATTCAGGTTGTTTTCTTCACACACTAGGAAGGAGCTGAGTTATTTATGCTTGCTTTGATGGGCTCAAGGCTTATAAGCCTAACTCTCTCTCAAAGTATTAAATCAAAGCATTTGAATATGTTTTTGTGAAATCGAATAGATGATGCATTGATTCAAAAATCAATGAATATAAATTTTAACCATGTATGAAGGTCAAAGAGGCTGAAACATATGTTTTGAGTCAGCTGGAAACAAGGTTATTTTACTGTGTGGATATAACTTAAATCAGCTCTACATGTGCATTAAAAAATAATAAGAATCAGAGGCGGATATCTATGTAGCAAAAAAAAAAACGCTTATATAGCATAATAAAATTATCATTAAGGGAATGTATGTATATCAAAAAGTCCATATAAATAAGAAACAGAAAGAAGTATAATGAATGAAAATGCAACAGCTATACTGGGGGCATTAGTGAATATTTCATGGAATTTGTTAACTTCAATGGATTGACTAATTAGATGGTAAGGTTCTTGTGATTATATATAGCAATGTATCTCAAATACAGCTAATACCTGTATTTTATAAACAACTACACAAAAATACCATATTAAAAGCAGATGTAAAAAGATTCAGATGTTAAAAATAACCAAGTTTGTCTGCAGAAATCTAGATGCTGTGTTTGTATATTTGAAAAAATGCAGTTACTTTTTCTGTATGATTGGTTCCTTATTTAATAAACACTATAGAAAAAGCTAACACTTTATAGAAAAATAAATATTTTATCACTTAACTGTCAATGGAAACTAGCTGGAAAAAAAAAAAAAAAGCTGATAAACTAAATCAGTTGAGTGTTCTTTTAAAAGAAAAAAAAGCCAAATTGTTCTCAATGAAAAATTCAGGCAGGAAAGATAGCGACTAACACAATTAAGTTATTCCAACCTTATCCTAATATAGATGACCTCCTTCAATCTTAGTCCATCAGCATACAGAAGTTATAACTATCTTTTTACTTCTTGTGACCCACTTGGAATGAAGTTATTACAAGTCTTATGAGAAGTGGCTGAAGGAGCTGTGATTGTTCAGACTGGAGAAGAGAAGGCTCGGGGGTAACCTTACCACACTCTCTACAACTACCTGAAGGGAGGTTGTGGTGAGGTGCGAGTCAACCTCTTTTCCCAAGTAACTAGCAATAGGACTACAGGGAATGGCCTCAAACTGAGCAAGGGGAGATTCAGGTTAGATGTTAGGGAAGTACTTCTCCAAGAGAGTGGTCAGGCATTGGAATGGGCTGCCCAGGGAGGTGGTGGAGTCACTGTCCCTGGAGATATTCAAGAATAGTTTAGATGTTGTACTGAAGAGACATGGTTTATTGGGAAATATTGGCAACAGGTGGACGGTTGTACTGGATGATCTTAAAGGTGTTTCCAAGTTTGGTGATTCTATGAAAGCCACTGTGCATCTGATGTACTATTCTGAGAATTCAATCAGAAAAATACTAAAGACAATTAACAGTCTTAAAATCACTCACTAGCCTTTTCTGCATCAGTCAAGTCTCTGATTCTCTAATAATTAAATCACTAATTTATACTAGGAGACATTAACCTAGAGGTTCATTCAGTGTCTGCTACTATTGAAAGTGATAATCATTTGTGTTGCATTAGTCTTCAACCCAATTAAGTTAATAAAAGATGATAATTAACCACATTAAGCAGACATATTGGAATACTAGAAAATGTATTTTACGCTCTGATTAAAAATCTTTCATTTTTAGGGCTCACTGGACTAGCCTCCAGCCTTGAGTTTCCAGCACTTATTGTTACCTTTGATCTAGGGTGTTCTCTTATCTGTATTATATCTAGGGAACAAAATGCTGCAGCATTACTATCCACTATGCTAAACATAACATTTTGGCAACAAGCCTATAACAGAGAAGTTATAGGAGTTCAAGACTCACTGTTCTCACTGGACCTATTCTAAAATACTGACATACAGCTTAAACTGCAAGTGAGGACAACTCCGCAAATAAGCAATGGAAGGGGAAAAAAAATAAACAGCTGTAAGAAAAGCAAGCAAGGGAGTTATTAGGTATTTACAAATGATGGTTAAATTAACAACAGAACAAATCACAAGAGATCAGTTGCCTAGATAGAATCATCTCACACCACCAACATTTTTTATTAGCTCTTCATACTTAGACATTTCGTTTTTCAGTGTATATTCAAGTGCACCAGCATGTTTTTTCCCCCTAGTCAGTAAACTCAGGAATGAAATCCTTTTTATGACAATCAGTTGTCACTGGGGCTATTTGCTCATGCAACACTAAAATCAGAGCTTCAACCACATCCAGTTTTCTTCAGATTTCTCTTTAACAGAGCTGAATTCAGAGTTCTGTGCTCTTGGAAAGGTACATCATAATCCACAGCAGCCCAAAATTCTGGGAATAACTAAAGAATCCTCTGAACATGCAAAAGCTTGCTATTTTGATAAGGCATTCAAGCATTACTCATTCAAGATTTTTTGTTTCTTTCATTCAGAGATGTAGATATCAGACCATTCTGAAATACTGAAAAAAAAATACCAATAAATTGGGCAATAAGTATTCCTTCAAAGATAAAATATTTGCCTCTTTAAACTGTTCATGTGAGAAGTATAAACAATAAATCAAAACAAGGCAATGTTTAAAAAAGAAAACTGGAAGTCAAAATACTTTGTTTCTGAAATTATGGAAGGGTATACTTGAAACAATTCCAGATTTTTAATGAAAACAGGCATCAATTTTCTAAATGTTGTATTTGGTCTTAAATATGTTTTTGCAAAGAAAAAAAATAGCGTTCTACAAACATGGTTCTTCCTGTTAGTTCCTTTGAATGTAAAGATTTGTACAAAGTCATCTGCTCTCTAATTTCATTTGAAGCAGTAAAGAAAAAGATAGTGTATTCCTTCCAAATTTAAATGAATGTAGACATAATGCATTTATTCATTTGACTACTCAATCTGAATTATTTTTGATTACTCCATCTCTGAACAGCAGTTAACACAAAGGCACACAAAAGAAACTGACCAACTAAAGATATTCAACCCAACAGTTTTTCAGAAACAATTATCAGGAAACTGAGCCATTATTGGAGACTAATTCATTATTCTTCATCTCTCCGCATAGTCCTTCACTCTGTGAGGGCAGCCTTTGAAAGTAATCAAATAAAACAGAGTAAAATTGATATTCTGAAAAACTATTAAGAACTTCATGTTATTGTCCAAAAGCCATGTGAGTGTGTACACTTAATGTAACATCATTATATGTCATTTCTCTATTGATTGCTCTGTAGAAACCAATTACTCAATGTGATAGTCACATCAATATGACTATTTTTGTTGTTACTGTGGAAAAACAACAACAGTTGCAATAGAATTAGGTGCACCAGTCATAATAAAATAGCAAAGATTTGATGTAAATAATCATGCTATCTTTGTTAGAAGAGGAGGAATTAAGGGGGGGAGGATGCAAGGTGCAGGGACAGAGTCTTGAAGGGTCCTTCAAGATAGGAATGCCTATTCTCCTTCACTAAAGACAATGAAGTGTTACAGGAGCTGCAGCGGAGAGCTCAGGAAGAGCAATGAACTCAAAGCCTGGTCCCCCTCGATGAGCATTTTCTATATAAACATGTAAGTAAAAACAATTCACTTTTTGCTCTGGCCACTGTGTAGGGGGAGCACATTTGCTCCATACCCTCCAATATGTTGCTGCACACCGGCAATACTTGTGCCTATTATTTTAGATTCCTTTCTATTGCAACTGAAATAACTGAAGTCATTTGAGAGAGTACTTAATGATTTTCAGCACATAATTTTTGGGAAGTACTGCCTCTTTACTTCTTCACTGAAACTATCCTTAAATACAAAAGCCAAATAAAGAGTTCAAGTTAAAGATCCAGTGAAGTAGAGTAGAAATACTTTTCACTACAAGTTACAGTTTCAAAAGTGAGTTCATCAAAATTAAATCAACTGCTTATGCTCTGGTAAGATCACTTTCTTACCTGTATAGATCAGTTTTAGTTACTGAGAGCAACATGAATTATATTATATTATTAATTAAAGCAAGTGGAATCAAGGCTGACTGAAAAAAAGTTAAGGAAAAATTGGATCTTATGTGACATTTGTTCATTTTAAGAAATTACTTGGAAATAAAGTTTCTGAAAGCTTCTTACAGCAGCAGCTTTTTTATAAGCTTTACTTCAAGACTTGATGGAGAGTAGGAAGAAAATCATTCTTGATCCTGCTTACAAAAATAGGTACAAAAATGTTTTTGTAGGTAACAATTCACTTCTAATGAATTAAAGAACAGTAATTAGTTCATATTCAAATAAAACAACAACTTTTCATGCTTTAACAATTATTTCAAAGTATCCTGTAACAAAGCTATTACACTTATTTTAAAATCCTGAAAGACAGTCATAACTGTATGCATTATGGTTTTCAAAAGTAATAACCATACTGATCAAGATCTAACTTCAGATTATCTTCTTGATTAAAATGAGTCTTTTGCTTTATAAAAATCATCTGTTGTTCTTGTTGCCTAAAAAAATTCAGATGTTTAGAGGTATATTTACTTCGTATGTTACACAGAATTGTACAGCTACTACTAAAACACTTTATGCTTATGTATTTGCATACCAATTATTCCTTTTTATAACCTATGGCCTGATTTATAATTCGTACTGTCTTTTCAGTAATATTCCACAATATCTATTTTTCTACTAGTTGTATGTTTTGTCTTGCCAATTATTAGAGACAATTATATTCTACCAAGTGTAGCAAGCTTTTTATGTTTTTTTTTGTTGTTGTTTTTTGTATTGTTTTATCACCTCCTTCTTTTTAACAGGATCATTTCCCTCTATCCTTAAGTTGTAGATATGACTTGGACTACACAAGGTAACAATAAGCAAGTTCTCAAATGTCTGTGTGTTTAATTAATATTAACAGAAATTAAAAATATAGCTTTTGCTAGGTGAATGCATATTCCTTTCGTTTTCTATTCTCTTTCATCCTAGTAGCTTTTGTTTTGAAAATCCATGTTTCCAGGCAATAACAAGGGCATAAAGTTATTTTTTGCAAATTGTGCAGTTCTAGCAGTCTTTGTTTCTCTTAAGTATCTCTCCTGAAAAGGTTGTGTAAGCATTTTCTGATTACACATCAAAGTGTTAAGTAGTTCTTACACATGCAAAAGCCACAGTGCTGTGTACCAAGGTGCTAGGTCATCTTCTTTAGCTCCCTGACACAGATCCTACTAAGACTGTTAGGGACTTCTCACTACTCTTAAGTACTAAGCAAAAACAAGAGGAACAAAAATGAAAATCTGCTGGTACATGGGAAGTAAAGGGGGATAATTTTATTTTTAATATAAGGCTTGGAGCAAGTGCACAACCTGGAAGGCTACACCTGCCTCCTTGTCCTGTCTTTCCCTTCCTCCCAGCAGGCTACTTTCAGCCCTCCTGACCCTCAGTGTCCAACAACAGTGGAACCTCGTGAGTAAAAGGAATTGCATCCTTTTTGAGAATTGCCCTTCCTTCTGTTGCCTCCTTTTCTCCTGTTCTCGCAAAGACAGTTTTCCAATTCATTAATACCTGTGGATAGTCTAGGACACATTTCAGCTTAAGGAAAGTGGGAGGCAAGTTGGGCCTGGCTCTGGTTGGCCTGGTACCAAGGCAACTCCTTCAGAGGCAACATTCGAACTGCTTGCCAGTGAACTGTAGAAGGCCAGAAGCAGCAGCTTCAGCTGTGCTCCGAGAGCCACCACACAAGATTTAGATGTAGAACAAGCAATGAGATATCACCTTTCATCCCTTTGCTCCAAGAGAACAGATGTAGAAAGATTCTAGATCAGATCACCAAGAGAATATGTCTTAAGTATAATCAGTGCAGCATACAAAACACAGACCATCCTCCTTTCCCACTATGTCAGACAAGAAGTAGTATTTTTAACAGTTAAGCCTATTATCTTGAGACATGTAATGGACATTAAAAAAATAGCAACACTACTGAAATCTTGAGTTAAATATTTGGGATTAAGCTTCTAAGAACTTCCCCTTATCTCCTAAGTATCCCTGTGTTAATTCTAAAATGAGATCAAATCTGCCCTTTTGCAGGGTACTAGGCTTTATGTAATTCACTTGAAGGAAGAAAAAACTCTCTAGCCTTTCTAATTTCATAATGAAGTAGAATGGTATAATCTTGTAAGATAACAAAATCTCTGTATCTTATAATATTATGCTCAATTCCTTGTTCAGATATGAATCTAATCACTTCTTCCCTGTGCAGTGAGAGGATCCCCAGCTCAAATACTCCCAGGTAGAGCTCTCCCTATATTTCAGGCTGCCTGTTTATTGGATGGCCAGTCTCAGGATTCTGCATTAAGAAGGGGGTCAGTTCAACAGTTTACATCCTGCAACCTTAACAATTGCACCCTAAGACTCAGATTTGCAGAAAAATCAAGTGAAAAGATATTCTTATACATTTATTGGATTATACAACCTTCAGAAGTGTGTGAATTTGCTTTTTTTTTGGGGGGGGGGGGGAGGCAGTAAGAGTGACTGCTCCAAATCTACGGTAGTTTCATTCAAATTTGACTGAATTGGAGTGGTACAAATATGCAAGATGCACTCATTTCTTTTTGCCCTTTAAATACTTATCTGTAAGTCTACACATTGTTTAGATATAGCACTATTTTTCCCCACTTGTAAACACACCTTTTATGTCCTTGGAGAAATCCTCATAACTGAGTTCAGATGACAGCATGCTGAAGCACTTGACAGTTCTATCTCCTTGCTAACTGGTAAGTTTTGCACTATTACCAAATACTTCAGAACTCATAGCAAAATTTCTTCTTCATAATTTTAGCCATCAAAAATACATTTGTATTGTTTCCGTATCAGCAAAAAACCTTCTACACTGTATCTCTCTGAGGTGCAGCTGGCCAATGGAGGGACTGCAGTCAGAGTGAGCCATTGAACCTGAGTTTTCCAGCTGGGTTATAAGTTTCATAACATGCCAAAATTCATAATGTTGGAAAAGATTTTAAGAGTTAATGAGAACAGCATGGCTACTATAAATCACCTATAAGCAAAGGTGCAATGATCCCAAGAGGAAATAAATGATTTTTACCTGTTAAGCACAAGATTTTACATGAATGCTACGTGAGAATTGCATGACTATGTTTTCTGTTTATTGCTTGACATCTTTTTATATTGTATTTTGTATGACATGAGATGAGGAGCTATAATGAATTGGAGCTATAATGAATTAATGTTATGAAAGAAGATTCCAAAGTGGAACACATAGAAAATATAGAATATCAAGTATCATTTTTTTTTTACTGACTTTATTATTGCTTTCTGTACTCCTTGCTTGTTCTCTCCCTTCCTCCTAACATCTGTTTTCACTCTTATTCTTCTTTCCTCTGATTTTTGTGCTTTTCTCTCTTTTATTCTCTTTTTTTCCTCAGTCTTCTAAGGTATTTCTTGCTGGCCCTACCTGATGTTTCTATCTTTATTTACCCTGTTCCTCTGCCTTTTTCAGCCATAATTTGGGTTCAGCAAGAGAACAAATGCTCTCACACAGCGTAAGACCTGAAGGCAAAAGAACACTTCTTTTCTCCTCAGTCTTTCCGAGTGAATTCATAATTTTATCAAAAAGATATTTTTTGAAATTCACTACTTTAAAAGAGAAAACACGCATCTATTTGCTGCTCAGCAGTAAGATGCTTCTGAACCACCAATGAAGCAGTGTGATTCTAGTGTCCATGTCTGATAGAGTGCAATTTAAACTGTAATTCACAGGAAGCTGTGTACTAGGTTTGAACAGAGACATACTATTAGCAAAGCATCTGTGGCATCCTACACATTTAGTTTAGTGTTTTTTTGGATGCAGGTACTCACTGTTTGCTACAGATTAATATTCTAAAGGACACTATACATGAATTTAAGAGCTATTACATTCACCATTCACCACTTGCAACTACTGCAGTTTTATGTTGAATTGAGTCAGCAACAAAAACATGGTAAAGACATATAACCCCTGAGAACCTTGAACAGTTTTTGTCTCAAAGCCTGTTCAGTGGCACTCATCTGAGACATAACCTGCTCTACAAGCTTTTGGGCTTAATGGTTACCATGAGTACAGTGGTAAGAGAAACATATGCTGCTGGGCAGCTAGGAAAAAACATTTCCAAGTGTTGTTCCTGTTAGGCATTCAAGCTGACTGAGGTTGGGGGGGACCTCAGAGGAGAGGACCACCGTGCAGTCAGTGCACATACCTTGCAGCATGTACTACAGACAAGCTGTGGCCTCTGATGAACAAAACATAAGTACCACTGACAACTACTTTTGCCCCTGACAACTAAAGCAAGCCCTGACAAAGCAAACAGAAGTACCCCTGACAACCAACTGCTGCCCCAGCAACCAAAATGACACTATGAAGAGGATAAAAACCCAAGGAGTTCTGAGGTAGAATGGGTACCCCACCACAAAACTACAACCAGGTGGCTCAACAAGACATCTCTGACCGATTTGCTGCCATCCTACGGACCAACAAAACATTGCTGGATCCTTGGTGGTGACTATCCCTGCTTTATGAATTGTTTGCTAGGATTTCACTCTTTACAATCCCCACCTTCCCTGCATTCCCTAGCTGTTCAGAATTTGTAATAAGATCAACTGACAACTTTGGCCTCTTTTGCTGTCTTAGTCTTCTTTCAGGTATACATATATGTCAAACCATCTCCTCCAGTAATTGGAGCGAAACACCCCTGATTTCATGCACTACACAGTTAAACTGAAACATTTTCCTCCAGGAAAACCTTCCACAGACCTCAAAGAGTAGGTACAGAAGGTAACAAATGCAGAGCTATACCACTCCAATTAGCATAATATTGAAGGAAACAGATGAGTAGACCCTTTATCCACTTTCACACTTTGAACAGAATCTTTCACCTTGTTAAATGAATAATAGTTCTGATGAGACCGCCTAGTAGCAACTTTTTCTACCAATGTTTTGGGAGAGTTTTTTTTGTTTTTTTTTTTAATTACTAGAGTGCTTTTACTGCCCACAATTTTTCAAAAATTTAAGAATCTCTTCTACATATATACCACATTAACAGTCTTCGAACAATATCTGCTCTCAGAATAAAGCAGATAGATGAAAAAAGCTGCTAGACAGGAAACAAAGAAGTACAATATCTTTACCATTTCCTAATTTAGCAATTTGTAGCTGTCTGTAAGCCAGCCACCACAATTCAGTTTCCAAGTTTTAAGAATGTGTAGATTAATAATAATTTCTCAGTATTTTTAGGGTATCCATTATATTGTACATGGTATAAACATGTACTTAGAGAAATGAATCATGTATCATTTCATAAAAAATTGAATTCTCATATCCTATAAGCACTGTAAGGAACCACATTTACAAAGAAATATAAGTGCTGTTTATCATTATCACAAGAGAACTCCCTTTTTTAATGTGTTCTTAATTGCGGTATTTCACTGTACTTACTATAAGGTGTAAGTGAAAGTGATAGAATAAGTATTTTAAAGTTTCCCTATCTTCAATTTCATTAAGGAATAATAGAGTCATTTCAAAGAAAATAAGAAAATGTTCACAATTCTCTTTGAGAAAAGAAGCTATTTGAAACCTTAAGATGTTTATAAAATAATCAACCTCAATTTTTCATCTGTAGATGTTTGATCTAATAATAAAGCAACTCCAACAGATTGTCTAGGTGAAATTAAATAGAAGATTATATATAATTATATATATTTAAATGAATTATACAAAAGGAGAAAAATAAACACTTCAAATAGACCTGCTTGGAGCTTCTTTGTTACATACGTGTTGCGAAGAAAATGAAATTACAAATTAGAGTTTTAACACGTGAAATGCCTTTTAGGAATGGCTTGCAAATTGCTGGCTGTCACGTATAATAAATACTTATGTTCATGTCACATTTTCCAGATCTTTGATAGAACTCTCAAGAAAGAAATGATCATTATAGTAAAAGCACAAAATCCTATGTAGTATTACTTCCTTTAAAAAATAAAAAATTGACATTACATTTTTTGTGATTAAACATACTAGCCCACCTTCCTTATAAAATTGTTCATGTTGCTGTTTCCAGATATACATTAGATTAAGACTCAGTGATTTTACTACAAATCTAATGAAATAACTTGAGTTACAAAGTATACACTGTATATCTGAGTGCTGAAATACAAGCGTAAAGACACAGACAGGTTTTACTTCTATCATTAAAGAAATCCAGTCATCTCTTTCCCCATGATGCCTGGCTTTGCTACTTGAGGATGAAGCCATGGTCAGTTAAATGGAAGACCTGAATCTCAACACAATCAAGATGCTAGAAAGCTAAGAATGATTTATTTATTTATTTTTAAATTGTCTAAGATCTAGTTTGAAGAAAACCACAGACTTTCTTGAAGTCATTGCATGGTTGATCTCAGCTACAGAGAAACAGCCTTTAGTGTTTGTGATGCCTTTGCTTTAAAAAAAACAAAAACAAACAAAAAAAAAACACCTCTCTGTCTGCATTTGTGTTAACATCAGCCACTAACACAGGAAGTTACTTCACTTCGCTGTCTTCTTTCCTCTTTAATAAATACACCTCTGAGACAGTGGAAGTACTATCAAGTACTTCCTGAGGCAGTAAATGAATTTGTAGGTGATTTGATCATTTGATCAGGTGTTAGTTAAAACATGCATGTCATAGAATCGCTAATGTTGGAAAAGACCCACAGGATCATCCAGTCCAAACATCCGTTCGCCCATCACCAACAGTTCTCGCTAAACCATGTCCCTCAACACAACATCCAAACATTCCTTGACCGCCACCAGGGTCAGTGACTCCACCACCTCTCTAGGCAGCCCATTCCAGTGCCTGACCACCCTTTCAGAGAAATAGTATTTCCTAACGTCCAGCCTGAACCTTCCCTGGTGCAGCTTGAAGCCATTCCCTCTAGTCCTATTGCTAGTCACACGAGAGAAAAGGCTGACCCCCAGTTCACTACAACCTCCCTTCAGGTAGTTATAGAGAGCAATAAGGTCTCCCCTGAGCTTCCTCTTCTCTAGACTGAACAATCCCAGCTCCTTCAGCCGCTCCTCATAAGGCCTGTGCTGCAGACCCCTCAGCAGCTTTGTTGCTCTCCTCTGGACACGCTCCAGGGCCTCAATGTCTTTCTTACAGTGAGGGGCCCAAAACTGGACACAGTACTCGAGGTGCGGCCTCACCATTTTTTCCATAAGTTTCAAAGGAACTCTGGGGTCTTTGAAATACCTGTTCACTGTAATCATATTTTCTTAGGCAGTCATTATGTTTTCTGTGATTCTACCATTTTGATAGCATCTGGGTAATCCAACGCTGCCTCTCCTTAGTCCTTCTTACAGGTGGGCTATGACCAGTAGCTATGTCACTAGCAGTTATTTCACCTCTCTTTGGTCAGAATTCCTACCAACAGTCAGTCAAAAAGAAACAGACTGATAAATGTTGTACAACAGCACAGAGCATCACACCCAAAGAAGTTAAAATTATGCCTCTCAGAATAAAAAAGAGCCAAACAGGAAAGCAAAAAAGAAAAAAAAACCTTACACTATTGAAGTTTTGCTCCTGATGTCAGTCACAACAGTATTTGTCCCATAAAAAAAAAAAAAAAAAACAGATTTGCAACTTCAACCTCCATGAAGGAAGGCCTGTTCTGCAAGAAAGCAGTAGCAGTGTGTTCCCAAAGCCGTATAGAAATGCTAATTAGACATTTCTGTTCTGGAATGTATAATGTTGGCTTCCCCTCCCCCAAAAATCTCACTTTTCCAGGTCACACATTGGATGGGAGCTTTTCCAGTTCCTACAGTCTATAAATAGACTGAAATTATATTTTCTTTTTCCAGTGCATTGAGGGAACATGACAACGTGAAACTTGTGTTTAGCAACAACAATAGTAGAATTAGAATAAGCTGAGAATTGAGAGTTGCTCCAGTGTTGTCAGGCTGGTCGCTGCAAAGCCAAGGAATGTGTTTCTCTGCACACTTATTATACTAATTACTGCATTAAAGTGCTACAATACCTTCTTGCTTAATTTGTTTGTTTTCCTTTATTCAGATAGAAGTTGTCAATTTTGATAGTGTACTGGATCTTGAGTTTAGTCTGAGCACTATTCATTTGTCAAAGACTCTCCCCAGTTGACAGAGCTGTGAAAAATGCAATTATACAAAGCTGATTGAATTTATTTTTTTAAGAAGCAGAAACTGTCATATTTATTCATCCTGCATGTAGAAGCCTGCACACAATTATGTCAAAATATGAAGACATTACAGACAGACATTGGCAGAAATATTTTCAGGTCTTTAGCTCGTTCAGATAATGCCTGAATCACCAATATAGTTTAGAAAGCATGAAAAATGAATGTATTCAAGCAGACTAAATTAACAGCTCTTTTCAAAAAGGATCGTAATGAAGTTTTCCTCTTTACCTGACTGATGTTACCTTAAAACAGCAAGGAGGCCATTCATCTTAAACAGTAACTGTGGGAAATAAAGCCTGTTATCTTTATGGCTTCCTATCTTTCTTTCTTCAGCAAAAATAACGCAAACACATACACTGAGGACTAGAAAACAGGGGGGAGCCACATAAAAAGCTACTGAAGTTGATAAAAGCTTTAAAGCCTCTGTTTTTTTTTTTTCCTTTTCTACTTCTACCCGCTACAGTACAAAGAAATGGGCATGACCTCCACAAAACCAGTGACCTCATAACTGCTAAAGTGCTTTGAAAAGATACAACCTCTCTCTCATAATGGAAGGGCCCACCAGAAAGATGAACTACACTTCCTTTCTACTCACAGGACACAGAAAAGGACTTCTTTCCAGTCACCAGAGCAAACTGAACTTCTTGCCTCTGGGATTAGAAATATGGACATGGAAATAGGAACTCGGAGTCTCAGACTGCTCTAAGTGGAATCAGAGTATGCAACTTCTTTTGCTGTCAGGTGGATGCCTACTAATTCACCTTGAAAACTCCATTCTATGTAATTAAAAACTGAAAAAAAGTCTCTTCCTTATAATTTAGGACAATAGAAGATGCTGTAATGATGGAATTCAATCAATGCTCACACAACTTTTTAGTTTATATTAAAATATATTTTCTCTGTATATACAGGCAAGATGGAATATGCAATATATAAATGCTTATTGTCCACAAATAAAGCCACACTAAACTTCTGAAAGAAAACTGACAATCAAAAATAAGCCTTTATGATTTTGGATTAGGTTAGATTTGCAGCCTAAGGGTTGCTTGAGAAATCGAGAATCAAGTTTTGCTTGATTTACCTCCAGAGAGAAACAGATAGTTTGTGATTAATTTTGCATATGGCTTTCATTTTCATTGAAACAAATACATAATAAAACAAAAGATGTTTAAAGTAGGATTCCAGAAAGCTTAACCTGTAGGCATGGAAATGAAGATTTCTGCATGTCTGTGAGGTAACATGCTGGCTAATATCCATCACTAATATCAGTTAGAGAGAAAAGCAGATACACTTAGCATGTGGTTAATAGGAAGTCTTTAATTGCTGTCATAGAGAGGTCCCTAGAGAACAGAAGAGTCAATGTTTTCCTCTACTAATGGCTGAAAAGCTTCAGTGGTTGCAGAATTAATACACTATAACAGGTGGGGATCCTCTAGAAAAACTATGAAGTAGCTTTGTTTCTTTTTCAGATAGTGTGCTTAATGTCTAACGTGGAGCCATGATGTCCAGGTCCATTCCTAGAACTGTCCCTACTGCGCCAGAGTCCCTGCCTGGGGATATAGTAGCAAAACCCTACTGACTTCAGCAGAACAGGAAAGCCTCACATCTCCAGCATTGTAACACATGCCAAATATACTTCAGTTGCCTTTTCCACCCTCTTCCTTCTTTCCAGTAGTATCACTCCCCAGTCGTCAACTGAAGTATGGTCCTATAATAGAGAGCATTCAACCTTAATATATTAATGACCAACAGCCATAGCACTTGGCAACTGCTCTTCCCCCTTAGCAAGGAAAGTGACAACTCAATCACTGAGTAGCATTACCTCTATTTCCGATGGGAAGCTTTCTCTAATGCCATGGCAACATTTTATATCAGTTTTGTTTACTGAGCAATTAGATTAAAAACCAGATATATTTTGGCACACTGGTGAAAGCCTACAGTAAAGGATGAACTCATATGCTGAAGCAAGTTACAGGACAGAGATGAAGCCTAAGAAACTTTGAACTTGTTTTTTTAGAGGCATCTGATGTTTGGAGCAGCATCAGAACACAAATGATGTTACATGAAACTTCCACTAAGGAGAAAAATTTGGAGATATTTAGACAATCGTGATTTTTTTTTTTTTACATATTGACATGTGCTAAGACAAACTTTGATAAATACTAAGGTTGCACAACTAGCCAGTCAAAATGTAGAAGATGCCATAAATCAATGTTATCAGTACAAATCCAGCCTTGTTTTCAATTTAAGAAGTGAAATCATGCATCATTCTATAGCAGTTTTGAGATGTGAGCAGAGTTTGGATCCAGAATTAAAACTTTAAAATCAATTTCAGAAATTTCTGTTGTGCAAGTACATGGAGGATTCCTTAGCAACTGCAAGTTGTCACTGTGAGCTAGCACAGGACGTGAAGTGAACAGCATTTGTACTAAGGTTTCAAAAATAAATGACAAACAGCAAGAAAGTTCTAGCTTTCAAGCTCTGCAGAGTAGTCAGGATCAGTATTCCCAGACCTCTCAACTCAACTCATATTTTCATTCTTCCACCTAATACATACTATCTCAGCCTGCCTCATTTCAATTTGTGTTTGAAATTGAAATTTCAATTGAAATTGAACTTTCTCATTTCAAACTGTTTTGTTTTCAACAGGCTCTATTCAAGACCTCCTCACAACTCTCCTGGTTATGCTCCAACCTCTTTAACCAAGACTTCCAGAATTTTTCCCTTCAACTTCACCTTTGTCTCCAGCCCCACATACATAATCTCCACTCTCATATTTTCCCTTCCAGTTTATCCCATTTCCTCTCATCAGCATCTTCCTCCTAATTACTACCATCAGGCTTTTCTGTCTCAGATCTCTGAAGTTACATCTAAAGGAAAAAGTAGAAGAGCTCTATGTTGATTTAGACCTGAAATCCACATTAAGCTACATTTCACTTTTGTCGCAAGCATAGCTAATATCCTAATGCATCTTTTTGAGACATATATGATTCCTCCTTTGATTTGTTTGCTTTGTTAAAACCATAAATGGACTTTTTCTACTACCAGAGTTGAGAATGACTTGGGAAAAGCAGTGGCTTTAACTTATTTATTTAAATACTAGTAGCAATAGGCCTGAGGTGACAAATGATTTCTGAAAAAAAGTAAATTTTTTGAAGTTTCCAAATAGAGAAAATGACATTTAATTTCTTGTTAGAATATTTACATGCTTAAAAAAGTAGGTCAGTATTAACTCGTAATTCTAGTTCAATTTTATTCTCAAATATCTGTCACTTGTAAAGTATCTCCTTTTGAGCCTGTCAGACATTTTCCAATCCAGCCTTACCAGAAAATCCCTTTTTCCACCCACTCTTCATTTAAGTTTAATCATTTTTTCCTCATTGCCAACTCTCATCTTCTTACTCAGTCCAGTAATCATCACACCTCCACAGCAGCTCATCTCTTTCATTTCCTATTTAAGCCATCCCACCAAATTACAAGACGACAAGGAAATCAGGCACAATACAGACTAAGAAGATGCCCCCGTTGTCATCTGTTACATTTAAGAAAATTTATACTAAAAGTAGAAAATTTGCCTCTGTACATTATCAAAGAGGTTAACATGCAAAGTTTCAAGAAATTTGGGCTAGAATTTCCATATAATATGCTATGTGGGTATAATGTCAAGCTTGATGTGCCTAATTCACCTGTAGGAGAATTACTTCATGTATTCTAAATAGCAATATTGATTGTTCAAAAGGTTTTGATTTATAAGCCTAGTGAGAGTGAAGTAAGGCTGAAGATACACATGTAAGTTACCAAATATACATTTTTCTCTTGGAAAAAAAAAAATCAACTCATCTGTTGATGCATATGGATGAATATACACATCAGTATGACAGGCATATTGGTAACAGATTAAAATGAGTTTGGTTTCGCCCAGAAACTTCAGTTCAGCAGTGATATCCAAGATACCGAAAGAAACTAGGGAAAAAATAGAAAAGATAATCCTATATAAATTGACTATGATGAATGCTGGTTATGAAATTAGTGAGATTTTAATGCAGTTCTCAGCAGATAAATTGAAAAGAGTTGAATTATGTTTCAGTAACTCTAGAATTTAAGTAAGTAATTAGGTAAGGCACAAAAACACTATTTCAAATTTATAACAGATGTGGCACACATCTATAGGAATACTCTTTAGGGATTCTCTTTTCCAGTGTTGCTGTTTCTTCAACAAGAATGATCAGAAGAACAATTATTTTTCACTGCTTTGTTCTGCAGTGATAAGCCACAGTGCCAGCTACTTGTGGCACCAATTGTTCCAGACATGGAAAGTGCAAGATTCTGGGTCCTAGCCCTGTCAAAGCTGCCTTCATTTCACCCTTATCTGCTGTAGAGGGTCACAGAAAAAAAAAT
Source organism: Gallus gallus (assembly GCF_016699485.2). Classification (NCBI taxonomy): domain Eukaryota; kingdom Metazoa; phylum Chordata; class Aves; order Galliformes; family Phasianidae; genus Gallus; species Gallus gallus. Next base: position 63,420,173 of record NC_052535.1, on the reverse strand, counting down.
TCCATTAGTATTTTAAAAGGCCATTTTCAGAAAGCAGCTGTTATTTTAATGGCTTGTTGATGGGTTTTCCCCCCTGAAATGTTTACATTTCCTCATGCCATTATTTATACATTAGCTAAGGTATGTTTGACACAAGCAGGTTAGAAATACCAAATACTTGTATCTATCTACTGTATACAGAAAATGAGGAATGGCCTACTAAAACCAAAATGCCTTACTGACAGTAAGATTTTTCAGTTTTGATACTAATATAATCCATGATGTTATTTCCATTGTCATACTCTCCAGAGGAGTGACAGTAGAGAAGCTCACAACAGGAAACAAATGATAAAGCTTAGCCCATATCAAAATATACTTGCATATATTTATTGATACGAACATTACTGTAAACACACTAAAAGCATTTATCACCTGGCAAGTTTTACTTAACTGCTGCAGAAATCATCTGCTTGCTAATATGGGATATCAACAGATCCAGCAGATCAAAGGGGACAAGACAGTCAAAGAAAGTTCAAAGATCTCCAAAAGCCAAGGTCCTCCTTCAAGATGATTTAATAAGCATTACCACCTCTTCTAGGACAATACAAAGTTCAGTTTAAGTACTGACTGAGATGCTACCTTTGAACCTGTTCAGTGGACTTTTGGGACCTATGGCAAGAGGACCCTTTAGGAAACATCCTAAAGGCAAAAGGCGTTCATATATACGAAAAGCATCTCAAAATAAGAAATAACTAGGGAAAACACGAAGTTACCACACCAACCACAGTACAAACATATAAAACAAGAGTATTCATAAAAAAGGAAATTATATTTCTAAAGCCTTAGGAGAAAAGGCAAAACAAAATAGAGAAATGACAGTCAGAGATGGGAAAGAGGGGTAACATGGTAGTTGGTAGTCTTCTAGGGTTTGGGGGAGAAATGGCGTCAGATGGTCCCTAGGAGCACTGGATATGTCTTTTTGCTTAGCATTCAAGAAGAAAATTTCCTGAAGATTCTCAGAAGACAAGCATTAAGACAAGAATGTATTATGTTAAGTATGATTTGAAATTGCTATACTACTATATGATTCTTTTCAGCAATGATGTTTTCCACCTTGTTAATCAAAGACTTACTAGCAACTTGAACAACTTACAGTGTAATAAGGTTGCAACAAAAAGCAAGCCCAGATGAAGCTAGCTAATCACAAGAAGTTGTGTGGTTTTATTTAGCCTTCGTAAATCCTATTAAGTAGTACATATGTATACACAGACATGTATGCACACACATACATACTCACAAATCTAAAGTAGATATGAAAGACCAAAGTATTGGGGTAAGTCTGCTCCTGAACTCCAGATACCAGTATAAAGCAACAGACTGAGGAAAAGTCCTTCTTATCCGGTCAACAGACCAGCCACTCTTAGGCAAGAAGCAGATGGCAGAAAGGCAGTGGATTGCTCTGAACATTCTGATGGATTACAAACAGAAACACAGAGTACCAAAACAAAGAAGGTATCTATTCAGGCTGAAGTCTGCTACTTGTTATTAATGGAGAAAAATAAAAGGGGAGAACCACTCCATTTTCACAAATTGCTTCCAAAGCTTGTCTACTCTATCAAGTTCTCATCAGCTATCCAAAAGGAAGTCTCACTCCTTAGCTCTGTTCTTAAGACAGGCAGGATTAATCACTTGGAGTCTTTGAAAAGAAAATCTGATCACAGAAAACAACTAAGTAGGATTAAGAGACATTTGAAATAAGACAATTGCTCCAAAGGAAGTTTTTAGCCTTACCTCCCTTTAAGATTAAAAATAAGTCAAACTACTACAGTTTCAGATTGAAAGAAGGAGATATGGGAATATTCTGGCCTACATAATTTGTCTGAGCAGATTAGCTGCTATTATTTCCTTCGGTATTTTCAGACTGTTTACCTATATACAAGTCCTTTGAAAATGTGAGAGCTCAAGTTTCCTGTTAAAATCCAGCCTTTGGAACTAATATATGTAGGACATGGTATTTTATTCATACATTAATAATAATGCAGTAGTATAATAGCAGCTAGCTACTCATCTATCATTCAGTTACAAACTGGAAGCTGCACAGTACTAGTTGTAAGAACCCTTGGAGGGACCATCTCCCAGTTCTAAAGTTTGCAGTTGTAGATTGCATATGTTATTTCATTTATGATTGGTTAATTTGCAGATAGTTTTATCAGCAATGATAAAATGTTGTCATATTCAATCACAGAGTAGTCTCCTATATTCTTCTGGGTTCTCTTATTTTATTCTTACTCAGAGGTATTTGAGTACCTTAATCAATATTGACTTCAACAAGCATTGTCCGTAATGAGTGTGGAAATCAGATAATTTTTGCTTCAATATCTGAAAATGCAGCAGTTTCAAAAATATTATGTAGCCACCAGTCAGGGAATACAATCAATACAGTTTTATGCTGTTTTTTCCCCTTTTGTTTTGTAGCTGTGGTCTTAGTTAAAAATGCAAGCTTCATTTCTAAAATGGATAAATTTTATTTAATTCCTCAGACAAATGCAGAGCTAAGAAAAGTCATCTTCAGAATAAATACACTTATTTGTTTCCAAGAATAGCAAACTTCAGTTCAATGATAGTTTCTTTCTGGCAACAAAGCATATTGGATTCCAGATGGAAGACTCCTGGGAAAGAGTAAACTTTCAGTAACGACATCAAAAACTGACAAACATGACAGCGAGATTGTACCCTGGAATAAAGAACATCAAGTATTGTTACTAGTTGAGGGTCAGCTGTCTAGAAGCAGCTTTGCAGAAGTTGCAGAGGAGGCTGTGAGCATCCCGGTGGTCCCTGCAGTTTCTTGTCTGGACAGGCTCCTCCCAGAACTGAAAACAGTTAAGATGAGAAGTAAAATATCAGTGTTAAAAAAAAAGTTTAATTTGGAAACACAAACACACACACAAGACAGTCAAACACTGAGACAGTCCAAGGAGGTTGTGCAATCTGTGTCCCTAGATATACCCCAAAGTCAGCTGGGCAAACTGATAGACTGGAGCTGTTCTGAACACGCTGTGGGGAAAGGCAAGCTTCAGAGGCCCCTTGCAGCCTAAAATATTCTACACTGCTATGATTCATTCTGTTTTCACTAATTTTACAGAAGTTTCTCTAAACCACTTTAAGAGAAGAAAAACAAAATAACTTGAGGAATGAGCAGAGAAGCAAAATAGGAGTGAACTTGATGCTCAGAAATAATTACTTCATTATTACCAGAACCAGCAGACAAGAAGCACTGACACTAAAGAAAGTAAATTAGGCTGATTACTCAGCAGTAATTCTAGTGAGAATTTACTATTATATTCTTGGTAGAATTAGAAATAAAACCAGATTGTAAGGCAAAGAATGAAATTTATATAAGTAGAGCAGGAAGTGCTGTAGGAAAACATGGGGAAACATGGGGAAGGATGGACATACAGAGTAATTAAGATTCAAAGTAAAATCACAACATGTTCTATGTTTGAGAGACAAGCAGAGGGAACAAAGCTAGTGGAAAGAGTGAGGTCAAACTAATTAGACAACCACCACTGTGCTACAAGAGTGAACTGGCGGAAAAAGAAAATCCAGTAACTGCCTGGGGTGCACATGTGACAGAAGAACAAATTTATTAGAGGTGACAATAACTAGTGAGGCTCCAGAAAAGATTAAACCAAAGAGATCTCCTTGGGCACATCCATTTAGTTGCTAAAATAGTTGATCAAATCCATCAAATCAATATGTCAAAGTGGTACTAAAGAAAGCAGAGGCAAACAAACAAAAAAATACATGGGTGTCAAGAGAATAATATTTACATTAGTAAAGAAAATATCGTCTTAATAGAAAGAGTTATATAACATTCTTAAAACCACAACATAAATATTCCATTCTATAGCCCAGCAATTTGGTGTTTTCTTTTGTACACAGTGGCAGGTTTTTTGAATGCTTTATAGATAATCACTCAACAGACTAGAAGAGTACTTGTAGCTTTCCTATCCCTTTCAGCAAAATCTAGTAAAAGTAAAAACCTCTTAGTTCAGATGAGGATCAGAAGTAGTTTTAGGGAATTAGGCAAGCCATTAGTCCAAATGTGACAAATCATATATTTGGCAATCACATAGGCAATAGTATTTGGGCATACTGACAGAAGTGACATACGACAGAAATCAGATATGTTACCAAAACTTAAAGCAGCCAGCCTCTATCCAAGGTCTTCATAAATCATAAGGAATGCGCCCTTTTCACAAGGTATGCTTCTCCCTTTTCCTCACTATTCCTCATTCACTAATACATAAAGTAGAACTTCATTAATGTAATGCTACCTACCCTTATATCAAATCTCTATAGCCTAAAGTCAACTTCTGAATTCTCTACCACTACATCCCACTTTGACAGAATGGCTAGCCTTTCTGCAAACATTTTTCTGTTGCTCTCCATATTTAATCTTTTAAAAATGTTTATCTAGAGCCTCAAAAGCTCATTAAATACTTAATTTTGCTATCTATAGGTACACATATCCCCTGAAATTTTAGTTTTCCAGAAGGGCAGACTCATTCCATAGCTTCAGTTATGAGACTGCCACTAGTCAACATATGAGAATACTGAGAAAACTAAATGATGTTTTGGTTAGGTCTATGCTTTCCATTAGGCTGGGCTACTAGGGCTTCTGCTTTTAGTGCTGTTGTCCATCCAACAAGAGAAGAGTAGCCAACAACTATTCACAAATGAAAAATGAGGATTCTATTACAGCAATTTATTTGCAGTCTAGGGGACCACCAAGAATGCATAATCAATATTCTAAATGCCCTCTGACTGATCTACTTTAAGTTCAAACACAGACATTAATCAATTACAACAGTGAACATTTGCTTGATACCTTCAAAATAAAGTTTTTTTTTTGACAGCTTTTTTAAAAAAAATAAGTAAAAGATTCAGGTGTGGGGCTTCATAGGTTTTCACAGAAATCATTAGTAATAATAGAGGAAAAGACAAATCCTTATAACTTTCTTCTCGTAGAAAAAATGAACCATTTTTCCATACAGCCTTTTTTGAAACTTCAGTCTGTGCTCTTTTCTCATACAGAATCTGAATTCAGTATGGTACAGCTCTGCTCTCAAATGGAGTAGACATTTACATCAGTTAGATGTCTTCCAGCTCTCTCATTGTCTGAAAATTCATACAACATTTACTTCTTATTACTTATCTTTCAGTCAGTGTTAAGTGTGACAGCATAAACATAGGATCATCTCAGCCATAGGTCCTGTAAGGATATGTTAATATAAGTTGTCATTTTCTTTTGTCATGCCAGCCTGAACAGATAAGCAAGACAGTCTTTGGAGAGAAATTAGAAGATTAGTTCTGTAGTCCTTTGTTGAATATTGTAGCTCAGCAGCTTCTTTGTGAATCAGGGAAGGTGACCCTGATATCATTGCAGCTCATCAAATTTCACTTAATGAGAACTCAAGAGGGCACTGCTGAGAAATAGGGTATAGATGGATAACTGGAATGAATTTGATGATACTACTGTACAAATTGCATTTAGTGTTATCCAATTAGTTTGGTACATTGAAGTCTTGGAGGAAAACTCCAAGCAAGACAAGATTTACAGAAAGAGACTTTTTATTATCTCTCAAATAATATCGTTCAATATACACAAGCAAATTTTCAGGTCAAAGACTTCATCCAAAATCTTCTCCCTTTAATCCAAACTATATTAGCTAGTGTAGCAGTCTTCCTGAAAGCTAATCCTTTCCTTATAAATCATGATAGTCACATCATCATTGCAGCAACTGAGGGAAGAATTCTCAAGAACGTAGATGATAAACTCATCCATTCAGCAAGATTAATTCATAACATTTAGGGCTTTGTTTTTTTTTCCCCCAAAATGATACCAGATCTCAGTCATTTCAGCTTTAAGTTTTGGAAATAATTTTCTTGATAGAAGAAGATTTAGCTGGAAAAAACTTGCAGGAATGATTTCATTTCGTCTGCTGAATACAAGACTTTTTTTTTGCAACGCAGGCATTCTAAAAACGTTGGTTCTGCTACTAAGCCTGCTTATTTGGGGAGATATCTGTGAAATTTCAGTTCTTTTAAATTACACATGTTAATATCTTCTGAAGAACCTTATTATGACCATAGTGCATTTAATCTATTAGACAAAACAGTTCTTAGGAAGTCTAGACCAAAACCCTCTATGTTAACTACAGACACTTCATAGCAAATTTGACTTGTGTTTACACAGCATCACAACTATGACATGCTGCTCATCAATCAGAACAAGTAACATCCAACAAACTTGACCAACTAATTTGTTTCACAGGCATAATTAGTTGGAGACCTTAAAGTCCAACAGCTGAAGTAAAATACAACCATTTTCTATATTGCATTAATGTCCCTATGAGATCTCAAACACTGCATGTCTTAGACAATATTCCATGATCTTCTTATTCTTCCCCAAAACACAAAGTAAAAGAAATAATCTTGACAAAGAAAAGCAGAAAGGAATAAGTCATTGTCCAAATATTTATCAAGTCTAATAAGCTGAACTCAGTTTTGAGAATGCTTTTGGCTCACTAGGTTCATGGGGGCTTTCTGCAGGCACCAGCTGTAGTTCTGAGACCATTTGAAAGGTGGTCCTCTTTAACAGCCAGCAGCTTCTGTGACAAATTACTGCACAAACCTGCTAGAAAGCCTTCAAACTGATGCCATACATGACTCATAATTGAGTAATGGTACTTTGACTCAACTGATACAACTCTCTGAAGTCCTTTCTCCCTGCCCAGACACAAGAAGTTGACAGAACAGTGTTTGTCAGAACAGACTGACTGAAGGACTACAAGTGCCCTCCTCTGGATATCAGATGCTACTCCAGTTTATTCAAGGAACAGCTCAGATGACTGACATGTGACCAGGTTCCTAAAACATCCTGTGCTGAAATGTTTTTCACTATATCTATATGTCCTGAGTAAAAAATGCAAGTTTGTATTGTAAGCTTGCTAGCTACACAGACTAAAGTGCACCAGACAAATAATTTTAAACATACCAACCTGTGTAATTTATGAGATTTAGCATTATTTATAGCTAATTCCTCTTCAGAGATGTTTCTTAACTGAAACTTGATCTTCAATGCTATCATTTTCAAGTAGGATTTAGACTAGAAGATACACCCTTTTTCTCCAAGTCTGAAAATATGTTCTCCAATTGTTTGGCTTATAATATCCATTCTGATAATGGATACATGAAAAAAAAATATTAGAATAGAAAAAAAACACATTAATATGGCTTATAAATGACTATCAATTCACAACTAAGTAGATACAATTTCTAATTCTTAGCTGTACTTGGAACATTCACAGTACTGGAATGTATCAAAGCACACTTGTAAGTCAGTGTATGTCTAAAAATAGATTTAAGATGTTTACTATAAGCTTAGGTTATCTGCACTTTGCAATCTGGGCATATACATTCACATACATTTAGAGATTAAACTGAATGCTGTGTGTGATAGCATAATTTGCATGCTAATGATTATACAACTATCAAGAAGGAACATTGGAGAGAGAGTTCTATGCTGTGCACAGAAACAAAAGATTATACACAAAATAAAAGCAACATTGAGGAAGATGTAACCTAATGCATTGGTTGCATTCCACTTCAAGTATGTAGAAAACCATCAGCTTCCTTTCTGACATACAAGTTAGGAGCAACAAGGACATTCATGTGAGCTTGAAGTGTCCTTTACTAAAAACACTTCTAATACACCACATCTCACATTCCCAATATCACCCCATCCAGTGAAAGACAAAATACAGAATTCTCAGGCTACATATTCAGATCAGCACAGATGCACGTTATTCAGATCCAGCACAATACACACGTTGCAGCAATCCTTCTGAGAGCCACTCATAACAACCTATTGCTTGTTTCCAGTTTATAGAACAAAGGCAGACTTCAACCTTATTAGTCAGTCAAGGAATGGAACAGCTGTATCAAAAAAGTAAAGAGAAGAAATCTAAATTGGAATCTGACTGTATCCTAGACAAATGCAACTATTCTCAACTGTTTCACACTGTCTCCTCCAATATGAACGTATTTTTCTTCAAGTTGAGAGTCTGTACATCAAGACAAACAAAACAAAGTTCTTTACATCGTCACAACTAAGCGATGATACTGACTGATCAGGGTTTGCACACATGGTGTTCCTGTTATGGCCAGCACTGGGTGTTCTTTTAATACAGGAATTCCACAATTATCTATTTTTTTAAATAATCTTTCCTACCACATAGGCAAGCTTGTGGGCTCTCAAGTCAAATAATTTGCACCATTTTAACCTCTAGATCTCTAAACCAACTTTACTGGTGTCTGGACTGCTGACTGAAAGCACATCATTACCTGAAGAAATTCATTAACATGCTGGTTACGTCATTTGCTAATTACAAGTGAAAAACTTAAATTAGATCAGACATAAAATTGATCTCTGTAACACCCCACAACACACTTCTCCCTGCCCTTCACATCCCAGCTCAATACGCTGTTACTGTTATCTTTCATTTAGTGTCTTTCCGACAGTTTTCATTCCTTCTGTTAATCAAGCCAGTTTCCATTAATTTTTCCAATGGGATTTTACAAGCCTTACTTTTTTTAATTCATACTATCAAGAACACTTCATTAAATTCTAAATATGCGAAACTTCCTGCATTTACTCTTTCAGCTATTTATTAGATGTTTTTAAAGTTATGTCAGCCTGATGTTTCCTGCTGATTTCCTTTATCAGATTGCCTTCTCCAGTATTTCATATTACCCCAGTATCTTTATCAGAGTCCTTACTTTCTCTCAACTTTTTTGGGGCCAGCTGTGATTCTATATTTCAAGTTCTGCTTCCCTTATCCTTAAAAATGTATGTGTATTATAAAAACTTGCATAAAGCATGAAGTACAATTGCAATGAAGGGTGCCAAGAAGGGGATTAAAATCCAAACATTTAGCCACCTGCTTTGAAATACCAAAATACTGCAGACTCCTTTGACTGACATTCTTGTTTACCTTTAGAAGTTTTCTCCAGTCTTTTGAGGTCAATTTACCTTTGGAAGCTTAGCTTGACTTTGGTGATAAATTTAACAGGAAATTATGTGTTTGAATAGGGTTTTTATTAAAGCAAGTTGAGAAGCTACCATTACATTAATGAACTATAAGTTCCGTCTACTTACATTTCTGAATTCTTTTTCCTTATGTTTTAATTAAATTATTTTTCTCCACATTTTGCCTTCATTATGGTGAAAATTTGACGTGCAGCTGACAATAGCTGATTTTCATTTTAAGTTTTAATGATATCTCACCCTCAACTCTTATCTGCTACCTGCATTTCTTGTGAAGTATTCCTATCTTTACAGGCAGCACCAAGAGTACTGCAGGAACTACTAAGTACGCATTAATAGTGACAATAACTTTAACAACTCTCTCCAGAAGGTTTTTCTTCACTGCTCTTCAGAGTCAGTTCCATCATCTAATATTAGCACTTTAGTGACATTCACCAATACTTTGCCTGAATATTTAACTTAAAAATTGACAAACATCTTGGTTGCACATTTTCAAGTATTAAAAAGAATGTGAAAGCATCTTGTATGCTGCCTCTGTGCATTTCACATGTACACAGACATGAAACATCATTAAGTGCATTGTTATCTATCTATGCACATTTCTCATGTTCAATAATTCTTTGACTGGGAAAATTAGCATCATGTAAGAGAAGATACCTTTATTTAGAGATGTAAGATTTCAAATAAGAAATAACATCAGAAGAACCTGAAACTTTCAAAATAATCAAGAACAAGCAACATTAGGAGGAGATAGAAAAGACTTTTTGACCAAAATAACTACTAGAAAATAGGCAGATAAAATTATAGTTTTTTGAACTACCATTCAGACAGTACAAAAAACTAGTGTAAAGTGGTATAATTGACCATATGGAGAACTTGAATTTAAAAAACCAAACAAACAAAAAACAAAACAAAAAACCTTAAATCAGGGAAAAAGTACACTGGAAAAGATTTTAAGCTTTTTCTGATCATGAAGAAGCTTACTATTACTGACTGCATGTGCATACCACATAAGTCCCATTACAGTGAAAACAACCCTATAATCATTAAATTAGAACTTCATTTTGGTTACAAACTTAAGCAACACAGCCAAAATACCTGCAACTGCAATGTCCTGCCTTTTGTATCAGGTAAATCAGAAGTCCTCCTACATAACAAGAAAGTTTATTAACACGTCTGAAATGCAAGCATGTGAGCTTAAGAACCCTGAGGTGCTAGAAAAACAATATAGTGCTTATAACATTGCCCCAGGCCACAAGGTAAAACAAGATAAGCCAGTAGATAGGCTCATGTAGGACCAGGAAACCATGTGTCCTTGTATCATGATATTCATACCTACTTGTACACAGAAATTCCAGTTACTTGCTCAGCCCTTCTGCAGAACCTAGGAGCTAGCTCCTTTGAGGCACTACAGTGAAAACCTGAGCAAATCAGTTAGGGTAGAATCCATGACCCTAATTTTGTTTTGTTTTTTTTCCCTAGAATTCCCATGGTTAGAATGGGCCTTTAGCCATATTAAATCTTGTTTCACGGTCATGCTATTCAGTAAACATCAACATTTACCACAGCTTATCTACAGCTACCAACCCTTACAAAACAAAAAGTCTTCTGAAAAATGGATTAAGACATTTCTCTCATACTGAGCACATGGTCTGTCAAGAGTCAGCATGGCTTCTGTAAAGAGAAAACCCACTCAAGAGACTGCAGGAGATCTCAGTGTGTAACAGTGAGCAGATGTTTAAGGAGACCAAGGAGAGAAAAAATTATTTGGATGCCTAAGATCTCTTTGAAAAGTTTCCATATTAGAAGTTACTCAAGAAACTGAATCACCACTAGATTAGATAAAAAAGAATTATTTTAGAAGTTTAAAACCAATCGAGAAACAGAAAGCAAAGAGCAGAGCTTCATGGTCGCTGCTCAGTGATCATGGAGATAAGCAAAGAGAACAGCCCACCGTAGTTCACAGCTACTTGCATTCGGCATCATCACCAGTGACTAGCAGGATACTATATAGTATATATCCTACTATATAGGATACCACAGAGTAGGTGGATAACACTGAAGTCTTATAGTAGCAGATGAAATTTCTAAAACAAAGAAAAATAATCAAAATCCTCTACCTCAAATGCAGAATCAGAAGTGGCTACATAGGAAACAGTTCCTGGAATCATCATTGATGGTTCTGTGATACCATTAACACAACACACAGCAGGAGTCCAAGTGAAATAACTAGGTGTTGAGCACCTCAGAAAAAGTAGTAAGTATAAGGCATGGGGCATATTTACAAAAAGACCCTCTAGAAAGCCCTGGAAAGCCCACATCTTGAACAGTCCATGCATTTCACAAAAGACATATTTGACCTAGATAACAACAAATACACTAGATTCCATGGAAGTACAGACTAAAATGATTAAGAGGTTGCAGGAACTGCCATATAACAAATGATGAGAACATTAATTCAGAGAGAACGATACAAGAAAAACGTGTTTAAGCTTTAGAAATTCTTGAAGGCAATGATTAAGCAAGCACAAAGCAATTACTCTCTACAGTGCATAGTATCAGAAGTAAGAACCACTTGAAAACTTGAAAAAACTAGCAAAAAGCAATTTTAAAGCAGGAAAAATAAAGTACCTTACACAGACAATAATACTTTCTATAATTTGTTGCTACATCCGAAGGATACAAAGACAACAAATAACCAGTAAATTCAAAAGAAGACAACAAAAACTCAGTCAGCAAGTACATAAATAGAAATTAAAAAGGCAAAAGCAAGACCTTACCATCCAGCATAAGGCTGATCAGATATTGAAGAAGAGAAAGATGAAGGAAATAGTGATGCTCTGGTATTTTCCCTAATTAGCACTTCCCACAACCCCCCTCACAGATGGAGAATACTGAACTGAACAGCACATTGATCTGATTTAGGTGCAACTTCTTATGCCATAAGGTTCTTAACATACATCACCATTTTATCCTGAGAAAAATCACTTATTTTGTTGCAAACATGAAAATACAATAACTAATAAAAACAACTGTATGCTTACCAGGCAGCTTGTTAACTCAGCTAAAACAGCATACAGAACTTCAAAATGAAATGAGTTTATTTAATACAAGGAATAAAAATAATGCATTTAAGTTATCATATCAGTTTTCAGTATAAAATGTTCCTTCATCAATATCCATTTTTTTCCACAAAGGCACTTTTTATCAACTGAGAAGTAACATTACATACGTGTGTATATATATATATATCTCTCTCTGAAAGTAATGCCTCCTATTTATTTCCATGGAAACTACAATACATAGAGTACAATAAGACTCTGATAGAGCAAATTCTCAGCTAGAGGAAAGACTGTTTTTCAACAGCTGCCACCATTAGCTATGCATTTTTGCCACTGATGAACAAGATATTGCATGCCTCAGAGGTTGCTGTCACCACTGCTGAAACACACCACACACTTCCTCTCTGTGCTCATCTGTTTGGTCTCCATAAATGTTCAGCATGCATCTGTGAACGTCAATGGGTACAATTTTTTCCTCATGGAAGAATTCAGACTGCCTCTCTGCTGCCATCTGTCGCACAGCAACAAAATATAACAGAATGTTGGTGAGAAGCTTCAACCTCTACTGCTGTACCACCACCATTTTCCTCTGATGTTGTGGGCCAACATAATAAAATGGGACATACTGCTTTCACAGCAGCTTTCATACTTAAAGCACTGTAGATGAAACTTCATCATTCTGCACTGACTTTGATAAATGTTACATTTGTTGCTAAATTCCAGCCTGTTGTCATGATGTGTATCACTCTGGGGATTGCTGAGTTTTCTACTTGTGAAAAAGAAGAAATCTAATGGAAAACACACTGTCTTCCAGAGCATTTTTCCCTGCATAAACTGGAAAGAACATAGGAATGAACATGACCTGTACTTTAAAATGAACATGACCATACTTGGAAAAAAAACCCTCAGTTGTGGCTATTTTAGGGACCTCTTATTAAAGATAAATGATGTAACTAAATGGTGATGTTTTTCTCTTAAAGGAATCAAATTAAACCTATACACTTTTGATATTGGATTTTAATGCTTTCCTTCTCAGAGAGAAACATTTTCAAAGGGATAATCGCTTTCTGACTAGTGAAGAGGAAAGCACAAAAATTCTGTTCAGATAGAAACTCCAGTCGCTTATCTGGGATAAAAAAAATCAGAAACAATTGGATTTGGTCCAGATTAACAGTACTTCCCAGTTTTTTAGGTCATAAATATATTGTCTCTTGTTTTCTGCATTGCATGTTGCAGAAGAACTTTCAGCATTCATTTGTTCTGTACCTGTGGTGATAATACAAAAGCACCATGCAGAAATTCTGTAAGTAGTGAACAGAGTCAGTGGCAGTAAAGCAGCAATCCTGCATTTCTAACAAGAGAAAAGCATACTGATGCCCAGGGCACGGAAGCATTCCCATTGACCTCTTTCATTACTAAGTAGTGGCTTAACATCAGAGAATATAGGACCATAGTTTAAACTCTTTTCTCCCATCTCTCTGTACCTGAAATTATTAAAAGTAGAAAATTTTAAGCTCTGCATCAGGAACAAATCCTAATATAGTGCTCTCCATTGCAAAACATTTTATTTGCTGTATACAGGAAACAATACACAATTAAACTTATTAAACTATTCTTAGTTGTAAGCTCTAAATCTGGTGGAATTTTCAGATCCAGACATCTGGTAGAACTATTCAAGCACAAATGTCTCTCCAGAGCTGGCAAAGCTACTTAATCCTCTGGTAGTTGGCAAGTCAGAAGGCATGGAGAGGGAGATTTCAAGTCAGAAAAGCCACCTGATGTTTTTTGGTCTTTCAAGAAAAAAAACTATGGAGCCTAACAGGACAAAGCCCAGATGTTGTGGTTTCATTTGAAGATAACATAGATACATTAAATATGCTTTAATTCATAGATGAGGGTAGAACCTCAAATCAAAAAATTCTCATTGTGTTTACACAGGAGGTTTTATTTCAGTTGTTCAGCTATACTGAGAGCTTCTGTAGATCATGACCTCTAACACATAGCAGCAGCATGTCAGAGACAAAAGAACAGATGTTAAGTACTAATTGAAATTAGGCTAGGTCAAAATCTTTCAAGAAAAACAGAATCTATCACTGTTGGACACTGGAAATAGTCTTTTGCACTAGCATACCACACTAAAGAAAGTGTTCTTCAACTTTCTTGTTTTTATTTAAATAAATTATGTACAGTAGAAGATGCAAAAAAAAGTAGGTATTATACTATTCGATTTTGACATTTATAAATTCTCAAATGAGAATTCCACTGAAAAGGAGGGCATTTGAAAAATACTTTAATGAACAAAGTTTATACCACCTGGTTAGGAAATTAGCAGATGTAAATCATGAGAAATCATTGAGCCAACATATGATTGATGAAGAACACAACTATATTTAAGCACATAATTAGAACTATGCAAATCAAAATGGGCAAAGTCATTAGTGCAGTGCATATGTGAATCAGATGGACGCTGAAACTACTTTGCTTTGTTTGCGCTATATAACTCAAAGTTACATAGGCAAATTGCAGCTCAGACACACTGTGCAGGCATTCTGCAGAAAACCATACTTAATTTGCTTTTACACTGGCTTAAGAATACCACCTACTGTGTTTCAAGTGCTGCAGCAATGCATTGCAATAATATACAATAGGATAGCACAGCAAACAGTCCAGGAGCTTTTTGAATAAAATACATAGTCCTAGTTTGCAAACATGCAACCAATTAATGCAAACTGCCTACCACTTACAATATTTCTAATGTTCTGAGATGTTTATTGTAATTCTTTGTATTTCCTTTGTCATCACTAATTTTATTTCCACGTTCTAGTTCCTTTTCTGTGATTTGCTCCTTCAGTAATAATTCATAAGCTCAGCCACCAACAGTGCTCACCTCTGCAATCACTGTTTCAGAATAAACAGGTAACGCCTCTGCCAACATAACTGGAGACTCATCTGAACAGCAG
The DNA here is from genome assembly GCF_016699485.2 of Gallus gallus. Lineage (NCBI taxonomy): Eukaryota > Metazoa > Chordata > Aves > Galliformes > Phasianidae > Gallus > Gallus gallus. Next base: position 63,405,060 of record NC_052535.1, on the reverse strand, counting down.
ATCTGTTCCTTTGTAGCTTTTCTACATGAAACGCACACAGAAATCCTTAAAGGTATCAATGTGTCTGAATTATCCACAAACCATCCCAAAGCCCAGTAAAATTTAAACAAAATAAAAGTGACTTACAAAAGACTAATGGTTTTACTTCTACTTCAGCAATGGGAAATAAGACACCTTAGTAGACTTTTGTCTGCTTTTTAAAAACAAAGACTGTCCTACATACTTAGACCCCAGAACTCCAAATTCTGACTAACAATTTCTAACAACTTCTCTTACCTGAAAAAATAGAGAATTAAGTATGTGAACTGAGTAGCATATGCTAAGAGATAACCCAAGTGGAGATTAAAAAAAAAAACCCTTTTCCTCTGTGAGGACAATCAAGCAATGGAGCAGTGGAGGAAGGCTGCTCAAAGCCCAATGGAGTTAAGCCCCGACTAAGTATGCCTGATCTCTTTTCAGCAGAAGGCGCTGCAGAGCTCCCTTCCAGTCCCTTCCAACCTGAGTGACCCCATGATTCTGTGATTCAGAAACAAAAAAATAGAGGAAAATACTGTTTTTCCTTTGAGCATCTTTTATACATGCTCTATTTCAGTGTAATTGTAACATAAGATTTATATACCTTTTTAAAATTTATTTTCAGCACACAAGAGTGAATGGAAACACTGCTTACAGCTCAGACACGTACATTAGCATCAAGTATTAGCATTCAACATATTGCATGCTTTCTGTATTTTATTGACAGCATTACAGCAATTTATTTTGAGGGAATCTATTCGTCTGCTTTATGTCAAAAATTAAGAGGCAGACTGTAATATTGAAAGTAAGCTAGCAGGAACGTAGAGTTCTCCTGACAGCAGTAATACTTGTAAAAGGCAGAGAGATTATGCTTGAGCCCATCAATCTGGTACCAAATCCCAAATAATCTAAACTGATCATTCTGTCATAATTTCCGTAGTTCCGCTTTTATACCTGTCTAAATAAAAGCTTATCTGTCACACACTGGACACAGATCGACAGTACTTCATGAATTTCAATGTATTTAATGTGTTTTAATTTGTTAGCTCTGCAGCAAAGAGACATTCAGTAAGTGTCTGCTAATGAGCTGCACGGTCCTGCAGGGAGCACACTGTACAGTTCTTTAACACTTAAAAGATACGTCCTACTATTGCTGAAATCTGCACAGAGCAAGAAAACAAAAGACCCTTAGTAATTATACTAAGAACCCTTAAAATTATACAGTGTTTCAGTATCTAAACTTGGCCTCCAAAAAAATCCAACAGTCATCTATGTCTGGAACCTACATTTAATCACAATTCAAGTTGAAAATATTACATTAAATATGACAAGATAGATGAAAAATGCAGTGTTATGGTTCAAGGATTTACATCCATGATGTGAATACATTGTGTACAGTGACAGGTTTCATAATTTATACACCATTTTAGAAATACTATAAAACTATAGGAACAATTTAAAAATCAGATCCCTGTGTAGGTAAAGCACAAATTTACAGCATGTCTTCATGAGTTTTCATGTAATATTTTCTACTGATTGACAGATTCTAGGGCAGTAACACTCCTTTTTCCTACCACTGATGTTCAAGCTTCTGTGATTTTATTGAAGTACTAAAAAGTTTGAATTGTCTAAGATCTGCCACTGAGTATACCATGGCCATACAGCAAATACCACTGATAGCAAGTATTTACCAGAATAACCCACAAAGAGAACCATAGCTTATTGAAATTATCATGTAAATTCACTGTGGAAAAAGGAACTGGCAGAAAAGTTTTTATTAAGTACTGGAGAAATTAAGTAACTCTTTCTTTCTAGCTTTCTTATTGTTAAGATTTGGGACATGATATTCTCTAACATTCTCTAATATCATGTCATCTTTCTAGTCTGAAGTAGCAAGGAGATAAATGCAGCACAGGGGGATATGACACACTGTACACCACAGCTTCGTACAATACTTAAATAGCTGTGATGTTGGCTACAAAAAAGAGAAAGAGACCTTACTAAGTACTGAATACATACACATATCCATGAGTGTAGGATACAGTAAATATAGAATAAACAGATTGAAAAACAGACAGAAAAACAGCTCTGGAAAACATTGGCTATAAACAGATGATCAAAAATCTAATTCATCTATGAACCACCAAGAATAATAGAACATTTACGTATGTGTATATAGATAAATACCTAAGATATATTTGTACTTAAATACATACTCTTACATAGACCCTGTACCATATCTAGCTTGTCTGCTTATCAGAAAGATCTCAATAGTTCTGGACCTCCCTTCTCAAAACAGACACTGAAGGACTCTGGGCAATGTTGGAAAAAAGTCACAAACAAAATCTGAGTACCTAAGAACAAGCTTTACAATTAAAAACTCAAAATGCTCAAGCTGTTACTTTTAACAAGTATAAGGAACAACTTGATTACTCTAGGGAAGTATCTCCACAGAGAAAACAAAATTAGGTAGTAAAGGGTTCTTTAATCTAGCTGAGAAAATGAAACAAGAAACAAAGGTTAGAAGTTAAAATGACACATTAAAGTTTAAAATTAGGCACACATTTCTACTCCAATCAATTAGGAAGTACACAGATAAATTCTTTTCCTACTGATGCCTTTTGAAGACTTTTTTTTATTTGAAAAGACACAGTTATATTTGAATTTCTGATCACACTTCCTTATGAATTAAAATATAAGTGATTATATAAGATGAATGAACTTAGACTACAGAAAGGACATGAAGGAGGAACGCCATTTTTTTTCACTCCTATGTCAGAAGAGCTAGCAACTTGGCGAAATGCAAACTTAACAGAAGTTTCACTAGACACCCCGTAGTTTAAAGAAGTCCATCACTGTATCAGTGCTGTGCCCATGGAAAGAATAAGTTTAAGACAAATTTTTGAGCTGCTTAGGATTTGTGGCATTGTAGTTTAGAATTCTTAGCTCCACATGAGCATCCATGAAATTCTGAGTACTTTTTGATTTCATTACTTTCAAAATCAGAACTGCAAACTCTTAACATTTTTTATAAAAAGATTTCTTCCATATAATGTCTGTCATTTCCCATTCTGAATCTAACAAATGACACCGTAACGAAATGCCTCACCAATGACTGAACAAACTGAAATAAAATACAGTCAAGCTTTCAGTGATAGTATTCAGACAATATTAACAGATTATATTCTACATTGAAAACTGGAACAGGAATAATAATTGAAGGTAACAGCCAAATCCAAAGAAATGTAATACATTGAGGTATTCTGGTTAAAAGTTTTCTAGTCATTTTGCAAGTAGACATAGAGGCTTAAAATAAGTTGATGAACTCAAAGTACATTCTTTAAAGAACAGGAGAGAAGACAATTTTTGATACACTGGCCATTTACTATATGATAAGCATGGAAAGATGGATACTAAGGTATTTGAGCTGTTCTGCAGTTTCCTAGTTTTATTTTATCACTAAAGAATTTAAAATAGAGCAAGCTGGTTGTACCATTCTATTTACTGTAAAATTCATTTTTTCTTTGCTAATTTTTGTGCTAATATTTCTGATTAAATTTATCTTCCCAGTTAATCTTATTCTATCAAAAACAGCAGGAATAAAAGCCTTTTTTGCCTTTTTCCATGAAATACATATCATGTAGATATGCCAACCTACTGCATCACTGTTCTTCCTTTTTACTATAAATTAACCACCTTCTTTATCTGAGTCTACACTTGACTATACAAATGCACAACATCTAAAATTTTTTAGTTCTAAATTCAGCAAAAGAATTTTCAACACTAATGTGTAAACTCTAGAAATTAACTCTAGAATTTAATTTTACCATTTCATTTCACATACGTTGTAAAAAGTTCTACACTTTTATGAACTTTTGACTTCATGGCTATTCATCCATTTATTCCACTGGCTTTCTTGAGTTATGCAGTCAATGAACTGTTTGACACGAAAGTCAAACTGTTCACTGTTGCTCAAGTGTGCCTGCCCCACAGCTGCCTGGTTGTGTGGAGCTTCTGACAATCCAAATATTCCAGTAAGCCAAAAGTGAATGTCAGTCAAGATCTGCATTAGCAAAAAATTGCACATATTCTTCTACAAAGAAAAAGAGCTGCAATACCATGGCTTTCCTGTTTGCTTTCCTCTCCTACCTAGAGTCTGAGAACCAGGGAACAGCACAAAACAGAAAATAGCATGAGAAACAAGGTGTGCCATTTGTGGAATGATCTTTATCACTATTATTTTTCTGCTGTTAACAAATTACATTTCAGTGAAAAAAAGAAGACTGAATAGTATGCAAGAGAGGCTTCTGATATACCTTTAGGTAGAAAGTTCAACTGATAAGTATTATGGAACAAGTAATGATACCTCCATCAAACTCAAGAAATCTTCAAGTTTGAATCCAGAAACCAGAGTGATACTTTAAGAGTCAGACAAGCTTGGGTATAACATTACAGACAGCCCAAAACATCTAAGGAGACTAAGAACTGAAGAGCAGTCATTCCTTCTCCAATAGAGTAGGAAAATGTTTCTCATAGGCTAGGAACTGTGTGGTACTTGAACTTGAACACGTCACTGAAGTCTAATTTAATATGCCTGACTGAAAAGTAATACACTAATCTGTTAAAAAAAAATCAGTTTCTAGCAGGTGATCAAATTTGCAGCCACCTGCCAAATTACGCCTCAGTAGCCAGTGGGTGCAAATTGTTCATGATAATGGGTCTGTTGATCAATTATCATTTAAGGAAATAATTTCATGACTAAGTCAAGCTTGGTGCTATGTCAGAGATGTTCTCCAGTCTCTCACAAATTTTTATGTCTGAAAAGGAAGTCTACTAATCATCATCAGTTAAAATAGTCTCCAACAAGTAGCTGTATGCTGACATCATCTCCTCCTGTACTGAGGGAGAATATATATATGGAACGAGACTGACTCGGTGTGCTGCCTGTTACTGAAATTGAATGAATAACCTCACAGAAAGAGTAAGAGATACCGAGTTGCCATAAAGAAATCTGCTCCAAACTCACGACTCACAGCAATGGTACTCACAGCACCAGGTCTTCTGACTTCCTCATTTACAATGATCCACTTTTCATCCATCTGTGGGGAACAGAGGCCATAAATGAGAAATTCAGTCCTGTGGAGTACTTTAATTCACGACTTCCATAAAAGAGGAACTGTATTATAAAAGGTTCCTCTCCCTTTCTGTCTTTGATACCATGCTCTCACTACCTCAAGAAGAAAAACAATTTTGGCTTCTTACTCAAGACAGCAAGAAAGTGTGATATAACATAAAGTCCTACCCTGCATCAGCAAATTGTGACAATATTTTTTCCTTAATCTTCTACACATTTTTTTTAGAAATGTTCTCCTACAGCTCACATTTTATAAAGGCTTACTGGCACTGCAAATTTTCTGTGTCTCAGGTTTTAGCACATCTATGTGGAAGAAGTTGTTCGTGAGACAAAATATATGAAGAGAAAAGCAAACATGGGAGATGCTGATGTGAACAGGAGCAAGTTACTTGCACAGGGATTTAGTTCTACATCCTGCTTGAGCACATGGGGACAGAGAGGATTTAGAAAAATAGGGAAAATGTGAGCTGGGTATGTGATAAATTACAGGTATGGTACTGGGTGGCAATTCTGGTTTCAGAGCTGTCAGGTTAAAGCACAGGGACAGAAGAAGTATAGTAAACTTGGGAGAGCAGAATAAAATGAAGAATTGGCAAGGGTTGTTTTAGATATCAGTGCTGACATCTGAAGAGGATAAGAATGGAAATTCCCTTTATTTCATTTCTCCACAATATTCACAATTGTAAATGATAGGCAATCTTATATCTAAACACCATTTGAGTACACTGCAGTAGAGTATTTGAAAATGTAATTTCTCAAGAATCGCCAGAGAAAGACTTCCTTCTAAAGTGGCAAAAATCAAAGAAGGTTGGAGGAATAAAATGTTTCAGTGATACACTCCAAAGGAAACTGCAAGATTAGAAAAATTTTTCCACATTCAGTGTGAATTTGGACTCTTTTTTTTTGAAGGCCATTCAGCTGCATTTTCTGCTTTCAATACATTTTGACTAGAAACATATCAGCTGACAAAAATTCAAGTCAGCTGAAATTTGGATTCTATAGCAACATTGATACAAAGCAGTGGGCATTCCTACTGAAACACTGGCATTTGGCCGAGAGACAGTATTTTGAGAGATTTCTCATCCATCTAAAAACATTCTTGTGCTGCAAGTAATAAACAAGGAAAGAGGAATAGAAGGGGAAAAAAACAGGTTCTCCCCATGGAAACTTGAAAATAATAGTTTCCATTACAACTTTCCAGTAGTGTAACTTGCTGAATACTGGTCAAGCCTCAAGCCACAGCAAGTTTTAAGGAGGGATGTAAGGGAAAGATAAAGCAGTGACTTTACAGATCTCTCTATCTTGGTAGATCCATGCAGGTAGGTAGTTTCCTACATGTGTAAGAGGCTATGTAAGTAAAACTTCTGATATTTGATGTTGTTTTAACTGCCAATGCAGAAGCTAAACTAGTTAGTATATACAGTGAAGTGAAAATATTCAAAGAGTCTCAATTTTTTAAAAATTTAAAATGATTAAAACAAAAATCAGGCATTCTGAGATAGTAGTTTTTGTTTGCTTCCTTTTAAGCTTTCTTTCATTTATGTAATTCCATATTGGAATACTAGTATTTACTACCCATATAAAAAAGAAATTGAAGTAAATCAAAATAACTTTACCTATTTCTTCCTCCTATGCCACTACCAACTGCACTAACAATCATTCTCACAAGCATTTCTGTATTCCATTCATTAAAAAAATCCAGATATGAATATTTTGCAACACTTCTCTGTAGACAATCCCATCTCCCATCTAAAAAATACTTCCTAATGTCTACCAATTCCTTCTTGCAATATTAGCTCATTACATTCTATAATTGGCTCTAAGAAACAGGTTAATTCCCTTCTCATCAGGTCATGCTTTCTAGACATCTCATCATTCTCCATGCTTATCTTCACGGCATCTCCAGCTGGTCAGCATTTTGTCCAATCACAATAACCCAAACAAGGATACCAGATGCTTGGTTTTTTTTTTCTTTTTATTTCTTCTACAACAATATAAAACTGGCAACTTGTCTTCACTTTAATAAAACATCCCTACATTTTTTATGCAACTTTTGCCTAGCCAGCAAGTTTCTTTCATTTCTCAGCTGATTATTCTTACTGAAATGTAGTAATTTGTATTTGTCCTGCTTGAAACGCATCTTGCTTTTCAGACAAAATTGCTAATTAATGAGATTGTTTTGAATCTTAAACCTCTCCTCCAAAGTGCTTGCAGATATGCCCCCAACCCATTTTCACTTTAAATAAAAATAAAACAATACATCATCTTACACTATTCTGCGATTATTGGCCTTGACTTCCTTTGGTTTACTAAGTATTACGTGTGATTTTTTCCACAGCGATATTAGTCTCCACCACAGTTCTGCATCTTGGGGGGTATAACACAGATACAGTTACAATTAACATATTTTGGCTCCTACTAAAAAGGATAATATTAAACTTCCAAGAAATAATGCTTAGCTACTTTTTTAGAAAATCCAAAATAGACAAATTCTGATCTAAAAGTAGTAAGCACTTGCTTAGGACCTCTTTTTTCCTAGTATCTTCTAGAACATACATCTACATTTTAAAGCAGCAGAGTAAGAAAAATAGGAAAGAAAAAAAATGTTACTAAGTAATAAATCTGGTTTATATTGAGAGAAAAAGAGAACAAGAGCACAAAAAAATCCTTGTTCTAATTGTCTAATATAAATATTTACATTTTGCATAAGGATTAATGGATTAATCTACTTTACTACCAGAGAAAAAATTGTTTGTGACCTAGTGTTAGACAACACCAAATGACTTAATCTGGTTTTCTCTGACAGCAAAGCTGTATTTAGTAGTGGATTTAGGAGATACATACACCGTTTTCTTATGTAATTTTATTAGCATACAAGCTATAATTTTATTTTTTATTTTTTTTACAATTCTACACATGCATAAATATAATCTTTCATAACTGGCATTTACACTCCAGTTTTGGATAAACTTCCTTTTTCTTTTTTTAATAGATAGGAAAAGTACACTATGACAACAGAAAATATGACAAGATAATCTTCATAATATTACGCCTTAATGAAGTGACTGGATTCCTAATGACAAAGTGATTTTAAGTGTACACCAATTAATATGTGAATTAGCAAACCCTCACGCTGAGAAAAACCAAAGCACTTATAGGCCATAACTATATCATAGGTTTCAGGTGATCTCTCTGTATCTTATTACTTCTTTGGAACATAGCACTCAGCAAATAAAAAGGGCAACCTAAGTACTGTATTGTGTTTGATATAAAACATGGAAACACTGTATAATACTTCAGATATATTTTGAGGTGTAAAAGAGAATTACTGAAGTGTAACAGCTCAGAGTGTTATGACAAATAAGCAAGTGTTGTCAGCAGAGTGGAACACCAAATTTACCTTTGAGCTTTGTCTACATAATCCTTACATTTTATGCTACATTTGTTGAACACTATGCCTTAGCATGAATCAGACAATTAGTCTGCAAGAATTAGCTTGAAACTTGCACTGGTTTCAGCTATACAGAATCAAAATTAGAATTCAGCTGCATAAACCTCTTTATAAATTCAGTTATGTTATAAAAATCAAGTGTAGAAGTAGCACACTGTAGAAAATATTCATATCACAACAGCAATAGGAAGAAAAACAAAATGAGCAGATACATTTGCAAGAACACAAATAATATTTTTTCCAAAACAAAGAGAACTGAAATCACTTAGTGTCTGTTTTAATCCTAGTATACCACTAGATGCTACAGAAGCCGGACACAGGAAAGATTATAATTCAGGTGCCACTGCAGCAGTTCTAGGTCTCAGACTTGGATTTCCAAATGTTTTGTTCAAAATTGACTATTTTTTTGTGTTATGCCAGCATACTAAGAAACTAAAAATGGACTGCATGTTTACTAACATGAAGAGATTTTTGAGTTCTTGATTTCAGGGCTTTGGAGAGCAAACAAATTTTAGTAGCAGTGCTTGTAAAGCATAAGTATTTAAGGACAGCTGATTACCTTTCATCAGGCACACAATTAATACAATTGAGAAAGCAGATAAATTTTTTGAAAGCAGATAGTTTTTTTTATATACTCTCTGTATTTCATATTATTTTCCACTGTATTCTACCACACAGAATAATGAGTCAATGTGTGCTTTTAGGCCATCAAGAGAGAATAATGGACCTGCTGAGCTCACCTGGGTCAGCTGCTACAGTCTGAGCTTCAGAGCCAAGACTCTGCAACCCAAGTGTGTAACAGCTTGACTGTATTCATTGTTGACTTGGATGAATACTTTTAACACACAAAAGTTTGCACTTTTGGCTTGGTACAAAGTAAATACCAAGTTATTATTTCTGATCTGTATGCTTTTTCATATGATTAAAAATCAACTTCATTGTGAATGTTAACAACTGTAAGTTTTTATAGATAGCATTTGTTTTGGTTTTCATTCTCCTGTTTATTTAACATTACAGAATACTACAGGTTTACCAAACGCACACATAAAATAAAAGCTCATGAGAGCAATCCTATACTTTCCTTCCGACAAGAAATATAACCAACGTTTAGTTAAAGACTTAACAATAACCATACAGTAAGCCATAGTAATGCCTTTTTTTCTAACAAAGTAATTCCTTTTTAAAGGAAAGCAATTTATTTGCTTATAAAAATAAAATGGGAAACTCTTCACTTGTGTCCCTGAGAATGATGCCTTTCTTCAGATCAGTTCAATGGTCCAGCTAATAAATGAATAATAAAAATCACTGCTGTGAATGATTTTTTTAATTGGAGAATACATTACAACTCCTAAATTTTATTTCTCTAACAGAAAGTGTAGTGCTCTGAATTTCTGCCTAACATGTTACAAGTACTGTTCCAAAAGTAATGCCTCCTATTTTTTAAGTTGGCCCACAATGTCAGAGGTGGATGTTGGTAGCATAGAAGTAGTGATCAAACATTCTCGCCAATATTCTGTTATATTTTGTTGCTGTGTGACAGATGGCAGCAGAGGGGCAGTCTGACAGAATGCATCTGACATAGGAAATCATATGGAGTAAAGGTGCATCATTGAATTCTTCCACAAGTTAAAAATGGCACTCACTGACATTCAGTACCCCATGAAGCATTTGGAAATACTTTCCATCAAGTTCTCAGAGGCCAGGGGGGTTGACTTTGCAAATGAACAATACTTCGACTTGTTGACAAAGGGTTGGAACTCTTTGTGTTACTAAATTTTTTTTGAAAAGTCAGTAAGAAGTTAGAATTCACAATGAATGCAACCAATTTCAAATTGTGGTTGTATACTACACACAGACTTGGGAAAGGTGCTATAGCACATTTATTTAGGTGATTTAGAGATGGCTGCACTACTTCCAGAAAGGCTATATATCTTTTCCAAGAAACATTAGCCAAAATAAAAAGTGAGAAAATGAGTTACTCTGCATAACTCCCCAGTGCTCATTTGAAAATGTGATAATGGCACCTATTTGCTTTATTTTATCAATCCTTAAATTAGAGACTTTCAGATCATTCCATTATTGCAGATATTCAATGTCTTAAGGAACAATGGTGTTAGTGTCATGCATTTATTTCACCTGTTTTTCTTATTTACTCATATTTAGCTTGTAACATAAATGAGACTAAAGCATAATTTATGATTGCCTTAGGCATATCTTCTTGAAAGGAATTCAGCCTCAACCTGTAAACATCAAGGGACTGACAATTCATCTCTTCCCTTATTATGCCTACTCCAGCTGCTAATTGTGCTCCCTTTTATAAATTTGTGTGCCTGATGGGAATATGTTTAGGTCCACGCTCTGGGCACATATTGCTACACCCTTCTCTTTTAATATGCTGAAGTTACTCTTCATTCTATCAAGTCAAGTCTGTTTTTTGTTTGTTTGTTAAATTAAACAGCCTCATTCAGACTTTCACTGGAGGGTATTTTTCAAGATGTTCCTGTTCCAAGCTACTTGAGATAATGCAGGCATTAGAAGCAAAATTGTTCTGTTATTTAAGAACACAAAAACAGCCATAACAGATCAGACCAATAATGGGTCACTGGAGTAGGGTGCTCAGGAATACCACATAAAGACATGACAACAATTTATGGGTCTTTACTTTAACATCAAGGTAGGAATGGCACTGATTGTATGTATCTTCTCTTTTATTCAGTTACCTCTGAGGATTTCATGCTGAAATTGTCTTAAGAGCATTTGGTAAAGGACCACTCCAAAAGTATGCTGAATGGTTACACTAGAGATCCCTGAGAGCTACCTCAGGTGACCTTACCCATCTCTCACCAAATAAAAGGACCCTGAATGACAAGCTTTCCCTTTAGGGCTCTTCTCTAAACCACGAAAAGTCTTAACCAGGTGTAGGCCTTGGAACAGCAAGATTCCCTTACACTCTACACCCACATTAAGTTATCCATCTCTCTCTGCTGAGAAATGCAGCTTTATGGGAAGAGCTGACTGGCCTTGGGAAGTATTTCGAGTACTGTTAATTTCTACTGAATTACGTGCAAGATGAAAACCATGTGATACACTAGCATAGAATAAAAGGTAAATTTGCCCATGATTAGAAATACTTATACAGGGTACTAATGCTGCTGCTGTCATCTAACAGTATGGCTATTACGGAGCTGTACAAAAACTTTCACACAATATTGCAGCACAATTACTTGGACAAGGGTACATCACATTGCATAAATGATCATTTTACATGTGAATAAAGAGAGCTAGCTAGATTGTTTGATTCCAATGTGGCTAAAATATAATTATTTCACTTGCAGAAAGATTCCTATTGTGTTTCCCATAACTATGTGATACATTTTTCAATGCCCCATGTGGCATCTGCATGCAGAGCACTCCTAAACAGTAATTGCTGGTATAATTCTCACACATAGCTAGTTATGTGTATAGCAAGCATGGATGGATTCACTTGCTGAAGCAGAGCACTTGTTTTCCATGCTGGAAACAGGCAAGGGATAAAATCTCTGTTCTGTGCAAGACAGATTCCAAGTTGCTCAGAGCAAACAAATGAAGAATATTTTTGATGACAGCTACAAAATCTATAGCACTGCCCCTTATTCTTATGGCTAGCCTCCATATGCTTCCATTACAGCTCATCAGTACTTATACCTTTCATACAAGACTGTGCTTGGTCTTCTGAGTTGAAGACTGCAGCAAGGCAAGGTGGCTGAGTCTTCTTAACAAGGTCATTGGGAATTGGAGTCCATATACACCAATTTTCCACAACCTTGCTAAGGGTGCTTGTGAAACTGTGCCCTCTGCCTCTTCAGGAAAAAAAATAGTCAATCAATCAGAAGATCCTCACAATAATTAATTGCTACAGCAGTTACAGAACATTGAGGTGTCCTTGCCAGTTATCATGGAGAGCTTCATATTTTGATGCCTATTGCCTTTGTTGTTACACTCTCAGCTACAAAATGCCCATCATCAAGCACACACATACTGCTGCAGTAATTAGACCCACACACTGCCTTGCTTCTACATGTTGACTGAACCTCTGCTGTGGTTAATAAAATTGTGTAGTGAAAAAAAGCAATGAGACAGCAACAAGGTCAGAGAGCACAAATCTGTTACCTACTTCCCCACCCAGGGCCAGAAAGCTTTTTTCACCTATTATGTGAACATTTCTTCCATTGCAATCCTTTCACAATGCTGAATTCATACTTCCACATCTAAAAATCTCAGCAACATTTTATATATATTTTGCTGACATTAATGAAATTTCTGATTAGATCTTATAAAATAGAACATAAACCAACAGAGACTAATTCTACAATAATTTACTTTTTAAAGTAATGTTGTCAAAAAGTTTCTAAAAATCCAAAAATAAAAAAAATGAAATCTTTACAGGCCCATAAAAACTGTACAAACATATGGTTCTATACGTAAATATATACAGCTCTTAATATATATATATATATACTGTTTATAAAAGGTTTGAAGAATTACACTGAGAGGTGAGCAAGATTCAAAGAGACAGGTGGCTTACATGGCATTGGTTCAGCTAATAGAGTATGAGATAGGAGCAAACTGGCCAGCAAAAAAAATCTTTTTCATAGAGACAAGTGTTTTTCAGAAAAGGTCAAGGCTAACTCAGAAAAAGGTAAAAAGGAAAAATAGAAAACAAAATAAACAGAATTAAAGATCTTCTATTATGTTCACCACATTCAGTTCTCTCTATCCATATCAGCTGCAAGCTTCTGGAGGAGTCTTTTTCTGCTTATCTATAAAAGAGCACATGATCTTCCTTTCCAATCATGCAGATAAAACAGAGGTTTCATGCAGATCTTGCGTTCTATAGAAAGGGTAGGAAGCAAAAGTCCTTCCCAGAAGCAAATGTGAAACGTCCTAAAAATGTGTTGCAGTGTATTAACTTTCATGTCAATTTAAGTGCAAAAGAAGCCCCAGTGGTGCAGGGACCCAGGCAGAAAATGGGAAAGGCAGTCACTGAGTCATAGAGCCACAGAGGATAAGATGACCTCTAAGGTGTAGCACTACCACAACCTAGTTCACAGTGGAAATAGGACTCACTGCTGCACATAGGTCTGCTTCTTCCATGCTGCTCCTTCTGAGGGAGGTGCAGCCCACACATCGAAGATCTAGAAGAAGCCTCAGGACTGTTAAAAACAGATAAGGTATTTTTCTATAGCCTATTTTTCCTCACTGATATTTTGCTGCAGTATTAATTACTGGACTTAGCTAGAAATAAGCTTTAAACGTGACTGTTGAAAAAAGTTTTGAGAGCAGTGCCCTCAGTAAAGTTACAATGTTCTTGAATTCATAATCTTGTACATCACACCTAAAATCAGGTTTGCTGTACTGTTTCCAGGAGTCAATGCATAACTAAATTATTGTCCATAAGTGTTACTCTTTCACTTGACTCAAAACGTACAGAGCCATTTCCTTTCTAAGGCTGACAATTAAAGCAGATGACTAGTACTAAAATACCTTTCTTAATTCACCCCTCTGACCATTAAGAGAAATATCTTCTCTAGCAGAATATGTGAGTATTTACTCACATAATAAACTTGATCATAGCACATTCAGAGGAAAAGTTATAAACATGTCAAGTGAAATCAGATTTCTGCCTGCACCACTGACGTTGTTTGGGTTCCAAACACAGTGAAAAATACACTTGGAGCTTGCAATAGTTATTTTCTAAAAAAATATATTTTAAAAGAAGCTAAATTGCATAGATACAATCTTTAACATGGCCTTGCCAAAACTGTTGGCACCTGGTCAGAAATATCTATTTACTCATGATCCAGCATACTACTCCCAAGAGCACTGAGAAGGCATTACCGACATCACTGTATTTTCCTATCCACTTTGCCCTTAACCACTTTAAACATTACAGACTATCAATTCTGAAAACGCAAAACATACAAATGAGAAAATGGGCCCACATTCTAACCTAGCCTTAGTCAATGCACGTTGGCTGAGTTCACATTTCCATTTTCAGCTCATCAGCATCCCCCATCACTGAACAAATTTCCTAGTGAGGGAAATGTTTTAACACTAGCATGGGAAGAGCAGAATTTTGAGAGAAACACTATTTGCCTGTGCCCTGCCCTTCCCCTAGAAACTCTGTTTCCCTACTCAGTGACCAGCCACCCAGCAAGCATATCTTACACGGAAGTACATATACCAGCATTCTTGGTTTCTTGAATAAGGGAACAAAAGAATTCAAGATCTCATAGGTTAGGAAGAAGACCAAAGCTGTAATGTATGCAAACTGCATCCCTTGATGCATATTTTTAGGTGTGTACTGATTGACTTGTCTCAGTGTTTAAAATTAAGTTGCCTTTAGGCAGTCAGGTCTCTTTCAAGAGCTAGCAATGATGATATTATTAACCTTTAGCATTGAAGTTCTATTAGTAGTTCCTGATTTATCTAAGTAAACAGCATTGCCATCTCATTCTGAGTCCCAGCCTGTGAAAATTTACAGCTCTGGGGGTTTTGTTGGGGTTTTTTGTTTTGTTTTTCCTTCAGAAGGGACCAAAAAAGCAAACTCACATAGATCCTGATTGTGCATGAACAATTGTACAATCAGCAGAGTGACATGGTTAGGCTAGCATTTTGCAGGTTGCATAGAAGGATTATCACAGAGGAAAGAAGTAATCAAAAATAAATGAAAATGCTCACCCATACCATAGGCTCACAGAAAAACTCCCGAGGGAGGAATCTCCAAGAAGACATCCTGCCCCAGTTGCAGTCAGCCCTTAAATGGGGTCTAGGAGAGGTGGAGACAGACTCCACCCCTTCCTGTTTTTTTGAATTGCTTTCACCTGTGCTCCCACAGCTGACTCATTGCTTGCCTCAGGTGATCAATCAGTTGTTCACACCGTGATTCAACAGTTTGCATATAGAGATACATTACAATTTTAATTATTTTTAAAACATACACTTTAAAATTATTTTTTTTTTAATTTTCTGGGAAAAAGCCATCTTAATTGGTTCTTGATTAAAATTTGAGCAGTTCAGGTAATTGATCCTCCTGTCTCCTCCCAAAAGGTTCACACAAGGGTTTTTTTTTTTTTTTTTTTTTTTAATAAAAAGCAGGAATTGTGCCTTTCATCACACTTAACTGTGATACAACTTACACCAATGAGATAAGGATTAATTTTAATGAAATATAATAATGATCACAAAGTCATCCACGTTAATCCCACTTTGACTTTTGGATACTGGCATCACTAAGTTCACTGGGAGATGAACAGCCATCTCCCACATAGTCTGGCTGAGGGCCCCAGCTCAGAAAGTCAAAAAGCAGAATTTATTTGCCATGTAGGAGTTCGGTATTTCCTTTTCTTCATTCAAATCACATCTTTGTAACTACTTCTGAGCAGGTGTTCAGGACACAAACCTTATCAGTGCTACAATAAGAAGTCTCATGGTTCTCTAAAGGTGTAGTCCTGTTTGCTTCCAGTTGACAAGGCATTTAACAGGAACACATTTGCCATTTCACAAGTTTCCTACAGCAGTAAACTTTATTCCTGCTGACAGCAGAAATAATTGCTGCCTGCAGAATATAATTCACTGTTTTAAAAGTTTAAATCTGTTTTCTTTCTTCATTTTTGTGCTCTAAGATTACATTGAAAACTTTTGCAGGTCAAGTCTTTCTCAGAGGACAATTATTTAAGTGTTACTGAAATAAAAATATGAGTGAAGATCAAATAATTGCAGAGTAATGGAAACTGAGCTAGGCATAGGTATTTAAGTTTCTAATACAGAAAAACAGTCTTTTAAGAGTAGAAATTCCACATTTTTTTTTAAAGTTTGCCAAAAAAAAAACAAAAAAACAATAATGGGTGAATTAAAAAAGAAGAAAAAAAGAAAGAAACAAAACCACCACCTTAATCTTCTTCAGCAAGTTGGTAATATGTTGTAAAGTACGTACCAACCATTTGCCCCTATGCCATGATAGTTGTGCCAAATTCTGGAATAATTTGAAGAGTGGCAATGCACAGCTTACATACACTCTGAAAAGTATCATATGCAGAAGAGACAATTAACTTTGTGGTTCCCCTGTTCTGCTTTGTGAGTGATGATCCAGTTTTAGCATGTAAAGTTTCCCATTGCCAGCCCTCCAACAAAACTTAGTACCTCCGCACTACTGCTGATTCAGCTGCACTTGAACCTGGATCTTGGTTTAAAAATGCTTGTGTCCCCAAAAATCAAACTCTCTGGCAACTCATCAATGTTGGAGAAGTTAATATGTGTGACTTACTGGCAGGTCAGCTAAGAGTGAGAGAGAAGCACAGAACTGTATTGTATGACTTGGGTAAGACATGGAAGGCACCTTCATTTAGCTCATGCTGTTCTACTGCCTTCTTCTAGTGGTCTTAAATCCTGCCATCCTATTCTGTTCCCTTCTTCATACCAATGACTTTATCGGGTGGTATCATGTGAAGGTGCAGGAGATGTTTAAAGTTATATAATGTTTTTGCATTTTCATAAATTATTAAAATATCTATAGTGTAAAATGTAAATGAATTCTTTTATGCCCATACACTGTGAAAGATGTGATAATAGTGTCATAAAAAGTGCAATTTATGTAGACTTCGATTTTAAAGAAAAAACACAGCATCATCATAAGACAAATGTAGTTTATTTATTTTCTTATTTTTAAGAGCTGGCTTAGGCTATCCTCTCCACAGATGGAAACAAGGTTGATATCTGTAATTGCTTGCTTCTACTACTACCATTAGCCCTTTTTTAAAAAGAACTGTATCAAACAGGTTACTTGACATTGTAAGGAAAATTCTACACCTGTTTAACAGTAGAGGACAAGTTTTCCCTAAGATAATATCCAGTGAAAGCAACATGGAATGGATCCCAACCATAGATTTAGGGGAAATCTGTGCTGTCCAGGCATGCAGGTTTTGGTCCTACACTTAGTTCAGAAAACAATAGAGCATATCACATACTAAATTGGTATGTGGTACCAAATTAGTATGTGATGAGAGTAAGATAAGTTTTACCACCACCCAACTCAGACTGACAATACAGCATCAGTTGCTTTCATAGGTTCTCTAATTTTTCTCCTTTTCTCATCACCTCCTACACCAAAGCAAATGCCCACAAACACATTTCCTACAAATTTTCTGAGAAATCATTTGAGTTTTCTAGTGCTTAAGAGTTAAATTTTGTCCTATACTTTGTCATGTGCATTTATGCATTGCACATACCACACACGTTTTGTACTGAGTGGTAATATTGGCATGAAAATTTTGGTTTTAAAAAAATACAAAACACAGCACTAAATCTGTGAACAATCAAGATATCCCAGTGATGCAACAGCATGAACAATAGTACAGACATCTGTACAACCATTTTGATCCAGCCTTCCCTTCCCACTTGAAATCTTCACATTCCATTTGGCTATTCTAAAATCGCATTGGCAAGCTATGCATGTCTGTTACAAAATAATAGCCCTGTAGTCTGATGCAGCAGCATATGCTCAAAACAGAAATGGATTTTACCCAATATAATCTATAATTCTTGACACAGCAGGTGCTAGGCTTCAGTGCAGCTCTTATAGACACTCTTGTCTTTGCTCTGTTCATCATGCTGCAGTTTGCTACCTACTAGGTGCATTCCTTCATTGATCAAGGCTTAGAAAAGTCCAAGTTCAATAGGACAGACAGCACCTTGGCAAAGGATGTCTTCTGTTTTATGACTGTCAGCAATATGATGGAGATTTTATGATGAGACACAGAGACATTACTCACATACCCATAATTTCATTAAGCACTAGTGCAAGTGGTCTCGGTAGACTGAGTAGATGGCATATTTACATGAACAGTGAATATTATCTACCTCATCTAAATTAATGCTGAATGAAATAGGGAGCTTAACTAGGTAGAGGTCTGTTCTGGGCAAATAGATCATTTTCCAATCACATACTCACTTGCATCTCATAATGAGTTGAGGGAGGCATATGAAGGAAGGTATGAGATCAATTCTAAAGATAGTATCTAGCTACCCTGAAAGCAAGATCTACTTACAGAAATGAGACTGTCAATGCCAGTACTGCGGAAACAGCACATGCTAACTAACTTGTTTTTAGCCTCTAAAGAAGGATATGCTTTTGCCATTTTTTTCAGGAAAATCTAATACAAAATTGATGAAATGGGATAATAATTTTCCCTGCATGAAGATTAAGAGAGAACATGAGTCTATATGATAGAGAGCTTTTGCATTCATCTCATGTCTGCTGAACTGCAAAGTCATTGAGCAGCTAGCATATATTTCAGAACAGGAATCTATCTGAAATAGTAACATCAACTTCAGAGCCCTACAGGAAGTGACAGTCAATACCAGCTTGTTGCTGGATATTTTTGCAACCACAGCCTATGAAGTTTGACAGAGCTCAGCAGTCTTGTGCTGGGAATGAAACACACTGTTTCAAGAGAAATAAAAGGGAAGGTATTTATTACAAATATTTACATAACATTATGTATCTGAGAGCATGATAATGCACCAGCCTCTCTGCTGGTAGCTGCCTGAACCTCCAAAGAAAACAGAATATTTATATAGTATAATGTTAGAACTAAGGGTGGTGCCTTAGGTACCCCACAAACTGGAGTAATTCAGCTGAGTGATTTCTACAGAGTACTTGCCATCTGTTGGTGATGACTCAAGCACAACAAAGCACAGATGGATCTTAGTCCCAAATTATGCCTTTTTTTTTTTTTTTTCCCCCCTGAACTCGTCTAAACATTATAGGTGATCAGGATGTTTTTCACTTTGGAGGAGTACATTTTTATAGTGACTGGCTCATAGTCTGCAATTATTCACAGCTAATTCTCAAACTGCTAAATGAAATAAAAAATGCTATGAATTCCAGCTTTAAGGACAAGTCGCCTTCTTGGAAAAACTTCCAGTCTCTTTGTAACGCATTCTGAAATGCACTCTACTGTTTATTAAGGCATAGATCATTCAGCTTCTTTCCTCATACATATATTACCCAGTGAACGGAATTTACAACAGCCAACCTTCTCAGTAGGAAGACTTCTGAATTAGTCAAGACAAATTACCACAAATGAAAAAATATTCACACTGAAACTTTACATATTTCCTGAACCTTTATGACTTTGACAGGAGTCTCTCTATTACACTGTGATTCACATTCTTAAAGGCTCTCCTGATGTCCAAGCAATCACTTTGAGTGATTGGCTCTTCTTCAAAATAGAAACAAGTTGTGGTACGATCACCTTTTATCATAAAGAAATAAAATTAGCTTAAGTTAATAGTAAAATCTCTTTCCCAATAAAGGCAAGACCTGAGTATTTTATCTTGCCTGGCCATTTGTCAAGTGAAAGCCATCCATCTCCTACTGCACGTTGAACTCATGCTTGCAAAGAATAAGGTGAATCTCAGTGCTTCTAAGCAGGACAAATCAAAAGATGCTCTTTTCCATCCGAGTGGAATAAGAAATGTTAGTCATTAGTGGGATGCAAGCAATGTGCCTAAGTAACATTATTAGGGAATACTAAGGGATCTGCAAACTACTGATGTCTGATGGAGGAAATGGGTTTTTGAAGGCTGTTTTCCAGAATGGAGTCTCTGTTGGTGCTGTGTATAGCAGAGGTACCTTCCTTGTAGCACCTCCTAAAGAAAATGAGGACCATTCCTGAAAAACTGATGTCTGATGGAGGAAATGGGTTTTTGAAGGCTGTTTTCCAGAATGGAGTCTCTGTTGGTGCTGTGTATAGCAGAGGTACCTTCCTTGTAGCACCTCCTAAAGAAAATGAGGACCATTCCTGAAAAACTGATGTCTGATGGAGGAAATGGGTTTTTGAAGGCTGTTTTCCAGAATGGAGTCTCTGTTGGTGCTGTGTATAGCAGAGGTACCTTCCTTGTAGCACCTCCTAAAGAAAATGAGGACCATTCCTGAAAAACACAGGACTTCAAACTCTTATGATGAGGCTGTTAATGGCTTGATTTCTTCTAAAGCTACTTACTGTCAAACCACATTTATACCAGAGCCACAAGAAGTGCAATCAGAAAAGAGAATGAAGAGAGGGCACTCGGCCAGAACACTTCCCAGGACATGGTGCATGTGCAGTGGTTAGGTAACTTTCCGAGTTCAAATCTAGCATCATTTTAAATATAAGGCTTCAAATTGAATGCAAAGTAATGCCTGAATTCTGAGGCTTCATTCTTCCTCCTTTATTATATGTAAATAACTCCTGAAATTTTAAATTGCTTTTCAACTTTTGTCATACCTGTTGATCTATGATCAGACAGAGGGCAGATGAAAAGACTACTGTTTTGTTGTTTTTTTTTTTTTACTTTTAGTTTCAATTGCTTTATGCATATTAGTGATTTGTTGAATGCAATTCATTTCATGAAAACTTCCTATAAAGCAGCTAATTTACTCATCTTCAGCTAGCTAATAGGAAGTGCCATTTATGGAATGCTTATTGCATGTGGACCAGCTTTTACTAAAGAGAATATAATTTTGTATTATTGAATAACCTCAGATGGAGAAAATGTTACCTGTTATTTCAGTGGTTTATGGTGTTTCTTTCTTAGCTCCAAGTACTAATTATTGTAGTAATATTCAGATTATTTTGCTGTTTTGAATTAAATTGAATTTCCTTAGAAGTTTTCATGAATTAAAATCTACATTGATTTTAAAGAGCTGTTGTGCTATGTATCTACTGAACTGGGGTGATTGCATTGCTCGTGTTAAATACAAAGTGTGTGGATCTTTACCCTTTCTTGAAAACAACTCAAAATGCCTTAAAAACAATTTTGAGTACGAAAAGACCTACATAACTGAGAAGCAGAATTATCATGAACACCAATATTGCAAAGAGAAAATAACAAAAATACCTGTATGGATGTCGTTCAGTGACCCAAACTTTCCACCCTGATACAGATGATAAAGCCTAATGATCTCTATGCAGCCTCCAAGATGCTGTAACTATAAATTCTTCTACTCAGGATCATGTTACAACAAACAGTGTATTAGATTGCACACATTCAAAATTGCTTGTGGTTCTAAGTGGTATACTTTTTTATTCAGTGTACTAAATTACCTTCTTATAAGCTGAGAAGGAAGATATTTTTTCAGTTTACCACTGTTCGCTAACAATCTAATTTGTCTGTTGTAGAGTTGTAGGAGCAGGAAGGTAGAACCTATAAATTCCAGACCATGCTGCCCAGATGAACTGAAGAGGACTGATAAAACAGTAAAGTATGGCTAAAGGTCAGGTTTTCATGCCTGAGGCATTTTACTGCTTGTGGCAGTGATTTTGAGATGTATCACTGCTGTACTGCTGCTGATGTAACTAGACTGACTTCACAAAGCACTACTAATTTGAAATTGAAGAAAGGTACTCTGTCCCTGTATAGCACTTTACAAGCAGAGCAATTTCTGGGAGTTAAATCATGCAACCCTCCTTACTCTACTATCTAGAGGTGTAAGAAGGGAGGTATGGACAGAGCAATATTTTTTACAAAAGTGTTGAGCACCACAAGCTTTGACTTTCTCAATATGCCTGTAAATCTGCCCTTGTGTGATGTAGTAATAGAGTTAATCCAGCCTTGTGTAGCTGCAGTAATGCAGCTAACAGAGAATAAAGCCTCACATTTTATTTCTCCCACTGTTGCATCGTAGCCAACAGGTACTGAAGAAAACAAACCCAGTGCCAGTGGATAGCAAGCTCACATCATCTTTCTTCGCAAAGGGCTTTGTTGTGGAATGTGTTAAAATGCAGTATCTTAGCATTAGCAAAGGATCTGATGACTTAGTAGATAAATGTTAGTCTTCATTCTTGGACTGTTAAGTAACACTCATTTTACAATGGCATTATGTGTGCCTGCAGACAAATATATAGCAGGATATTAAGTAGTTTTCTGTAAGCTCTTTAAATGTATAGTGTTTCAAACTAAAGAGAACGGTGTTTTCCATGTTCTCCATTCTTTTTTTTGAATGGAGAAGAAAACAAAAGTGATTTTGCCATTAAGAGGCCCCTGAAACCTCCATGTCAAAGTGAGAAAAGAGTTATGCATAACTGTGCAGGTTTTTTTGATATTTGAATCCTTATTTTTTGTCCTTTGTAATGCTGGATCCTTAGAGGATGCAGAAACAACTAGGTCGGACATGGATTTGTAAAGTTTCTATAAAATTGTGCAAGGTGAAATGATTTCACAGGAAAAGTCTCTAGTGACATTTCTGTCATAACACTTTAAAAATAGTTTTGCTCACAGCCTACTCAGGAACTTGAGAAAGCAACATCAATCATCAAAAGATTAAGGGACATACCAAAAAAGTATGACTGGGTCTCCCAGATACATTTTCAGTGATTTATCTCTGAGAAGCTCTAGCATAACATATACATTATTTCAAAGTTTTACATTCAGATCTATTGAATCAACCCATATTACAGCAGTATCACACACTAAACTCCTCCATTTCAGGGAGAAAAATAAAGCATTGCTAAGCTTTATGTAAATCTCTCACATCTATTCTTTAACGTAGAGAATACAATGGCAGAAGACACAGCAATATTTATCCCCCAAACCATGGAGAAGAGGAAGATAGAGTGCTTTTTCTCCTTTTAACCAACCTCTTGGATTTTGATGTATTTTCCATTAAAAGAGCTTTGAACTTAGCACAGCTGTAATGAACAGTGTCAAAAAGCTCAGGCACAGGTTAGTACAGTTTTTTAGTAGCAACAGCATGGAATTTTTTTCTAAAGTGTATACTGAGAGCACTGCTGTTGTCTTGACCTTTTTGCTATGTCTACTGAACAACTATATCTTATGCATAGAATTCTCTCCAGCTTCCCAGGCTACACGTCTAGGTTTTATACATATTGGGAGGCTGAGAAAAAATCCCACAGTAGGAACACAGAGAAAAAGAATTTGCAAGTACACTACTTTAGAACCATTTCATCTTGACCTTTCATGAAGGAGGGTTTAAAGACTGAATTATTTGGCTGTGAATGCAAAGGTTAATTGTCGTTATTGAGTATTGTTGGTAGGCCCTTAGTAAAAGATTATGATTTCTTGGAGGGATATAGGTAGAGAAGGGGAGGATTTGAATTAAAAAGAAAAATGCCTTAATATTCTCATTTAGATATCTGTGTCCCAAACAGAGACATGAATTAAAGAGGTAGACACTGCTAAGAATATATTGATTGTTATAGATTACTATACTTTTAATAGTGGAATGACTAACTTAAAACAGAAATATAACCTCCTACCTAAGCTCATCAACAGTCTTCCCACATCACACCAAGCACGAGTTCCTAAGACTCCCTCTTCAAAGCATAAAAAATAAAAATAAAATTACAGAATTCTTCTGAGTATTAGCTCTCCTGTTTGATTTAAGCAGTGAAGTCACTTGCAATGTTGTTATATTTAAGACCACAACATTCTTGAATCATCTCTTGTTTAAACTCTTGTGGTTTCTGTTTGAACTTCCTCATGAAATATTTCATGAATTACATAAATTGCATTGAATGACTAGCATTGCAAAACCTTATTTGTGTTCAGTTTCACGGAGAAGCAAGCAGTTTTGTTTCACTAGGAAATGTAGAACTATAAACAGATTACAGATATTCTCACATGAAGTGAATAAAGAAATTCAGCTCATTTTCACAAGATGATTCAGAATTAGTATACAGGGTTTAATGTTTTTGCATTTTAAAAGCTGTAATTTTGAGACATTTAACCACCCTATTTAAGATAATATCTTGGGACTGTAATGACAAATTCTCACTGGACCAACATTTCACATAGAAAGAGATGATTTCCAAGACGGGTTTTATTCCATCCTAAGAATCCTACCATTATCATACACTCAACTGCAAACCAACTTTCTTCCAGAAAAGTATCAGAGACACAGATTACAGGAAATATTGTCTCCTACTATCTGAGACCATACAGAAATTGTGGTTGCTAAAAAGACGTAAGAGAAAAGGAAGAGAATTACACTAGATGAATTTTATGTCAAACAACTGGACAAACACAAAGGACAAAGCTTTTAATGACCTATTCACTGCCAATGAAAGCCGCAAATCAACACTGCATCAGGAAACACAAAGGCCTTTCCATGCTGCTTTGTAAAGAAAATTCAGACAATTTCAAGCAATTAAATACAAATGCAAGTGTGCAAGTTAATTTGCAAAATTTATCAACGTATACAAAATACTAAGCTCTATGAAGTACATAATACACTCACACAGCCATACAGTTTCATGTGTTCAAAATGTAGACGTTGACTACATCAGGTGAGAGAAAGTGCTGCATAACACTACACCTCAGACTACAGCCAACTATGGAAGAATTGTGTATTCTGTTTTCAGTCCTACTCCTTTAAAACAAAAGCCCTACAGGCTTGAGATAAAACGTAGGAGGGAAGTTCATGTACGTATCTCAGACAGATGAGACAGATCAAAGGAAAAACAGAACAGCCCCAAATCTCAGATAGAGTAGTCTCTCTTTTCGGTACTGATCTGTTTCATCAGGAATTCATGCATGGACTAGTAAGGAGAAGCACACCTGCCCTCATTAGCAAGTGTTGCACGCATGACACTTGTTCAGTATTTCACTTAATTGTCTTTCAAAACATACAGCCATTATATATATTCTATATAAATTCAGAATTCATTACAATCAATATAATAAACATACACACATTTCAAACTGAAATTTAATGTCTGTCTTGAGACTTAAAATCTTTATATACTATACAGTATATGTTTCCAGTATCTATACTATACATCATCATCAGAGTCAACACATTTGACTTGTAGTACTGCAGAGAAGTTATCATTATTCTTTTTGATGCTTCCTCACATACATAGAGGAAACACTATTTTGAAAGACACTGTGTAGCCTGCTTCCACGACTCTGGGTGAAGCTCTGCTATGACACCCTGTTCCAGCAGCTGACATTTTCCCTGTGAGCCCTCTGTGTGGCACAGTGTGGTGGAGCTCAGCCCTGGGTGCCTGCTAACTGTACGTCACAGCATGGGGGCTGCGTTGACCCAGTGGGAAGGAGTGAAGCTCTGAAATGACTTCAACTCCCCTGAGACCGGCCAGGAATGGGTGGAAAGCTTTCCACAACTTTGAGCAGTGTTGGCACTACTCTTCATGGTGCTCAAGCCCAGCAGGGTGACCAGATGAGAAATACACTCATTCCCGAGTGTACTGCCTTCTAAGGCCTTTGCCCCCGTTATATTCCCGTTCGTGGGAATGTGGCGCTTCGGGTAGATCCCCAATGCCTGGTGCAGCTCGGGGTGGGATGCTCGGATCCCGCCGGCCCTCCACCACCCCCTACCGGCCGCGAACAGACCCGGGCACGGCTCCCTCTGGGCGGCAATCGCTCTCTGGCAGCCCCGCAGCAGTAGCAACGCTCGGGAGAGCCATTGGGAGCATTGTGCAAAAGCGGCTCGTCCGAGAAAGTTCCCCAGATTTCAGTAGCACCTATAGAAATGCCTCCTTTTGAAGCTTTCCTCAAGGAGGGGGAAAAAAAATTAAAGCGCTGATGCTCAGAGGCAATACCGCTTCCTGACTGTGTTGTTTCGCTCAAGGTCGAGCTGCCTGTGCACGCTGCAGCGTGAGTCTTAATTGCAGCGTGGATGGCTGTGAGATTAATGGAAGCCGCTTCGACTAGAGCAGCCCAGCTCCCAGCGGGATGTGCCTTCCTGCAAAGTTAGCACGCATATATTTTCTGTAAAGGACCTTTAAAATCAATCTGCTAAAATAGAATCGCTCCCTGGCTGAGGACTGTCACCGGGAACCCGTCCAGGCTGAGGCGGGGCAGCTGGGTAGCAGCACAGAGCCTGCTACCCATCCAGCAGAGTCTCTGCCATTGCCCCATCCACCCTGAGCTCATCACATCCAACACTCAAGCAACTCTATTTCCGGTGGACGTTTTTCTTTAGGGGATTTATAGCAGTTGCCACTGAGACTTTGGGAGGAGCTCAGGTTGTTCCCTTTCATCCCACACCTGCATCATGCTTCGACATCTGCCTCGTAGGAGCAGGACGGGAGCCTACGGTACCACTTTGGTGCTTCCCAGAGTTCCCCCCCAGCTCAGAGCCCCGCTCAGGGGGAGGGGAACCAGGGCTCTGCCCAAGTGTCCCGAAGAAGGCCGTCTTCCTCTTCCTCTCCATCACTTCCTCAGCCGTGCGGCGACACCGCCGCCACTCCCCACCCCAGGCTGCCCCCACCCTCTTTACCCCGTATCGACGGACAGAGCTTGTTTTAAAATTATTATGATGATGACTATTAGTTTAGCCCAGCTGGGCTCCAGGCTACCAGCAGGTGCGGGCAGGCTTTCCATCACCGCAAAGGAGCATGCTCAGCGCTTTCAGGCATGCTCTTTCCGCGGGGAGGAAGCCCGAGTCGGGCCGGGGGGAATCCTCGCGGCGGCCCCGTCCTAACGCAAAGTTTGGGGCCGGGGTTCTATGCGGCGCGCCGTGCCCGCGGCCCGCCGCTCCCACCCGGGCATGAGGAGGAACCCGGGCGCTGTGCCGGAGGCAGGCGGAGCGTGAGGGTTCCCCTCTCTCCTGGCGGTAGAGGAAGAGGAGGAGATGCCCGGGCGAGAAAGGCTTCGCAGGCAACTTCTACGGGGAAACCCACCGCCCTACTACTCCCTCCTCCCTGAGCGAGATTGCTGCTGCGCCTGGCGCGGATACAACGCCGAGAGCACCACCATCATTCATATTCGTATGACGATGCCCGAGGAAGGCGACGGGACTGCCTACGCCGTCCCCGGCTCCGCGTCCCCCGCCCGGGGCTGCGGGATCCCCGCAGCGCCCGCCCCCGGGCGGAGGGTCCGAGCCGCACCGTGACCGCGGACACCCACCCTACCTTGAGCTCCTCCGTGGCTAGGTTGCCTGATCTGTCCATAAGGTGAAACTGAGCGCGGAGCGTTGGGGAAGAGGGGAAGTTGTGTCCCCCTCCAAAAAAAAAAAAAAAAAAAAAAAAAAAAGAAATAAAAAAGGAGGGGGGTTAATTTAGTCTCTCAGTTTCCAGCCTAAACTCAGCCTTGTCCTCCAAAGCCCGGCAGCTCCCCTCAGTCTCATTCTCCACAATCACGCCTCCACCGGTTTAAATAAATAAATAAATAAAATAAAATAATTCACTTTTTTTTTTTTAAGGGAAAAAAAAAAAAAAACTCCCTTAAGGATTAAAGCGACAGGTGATCTGTCCCCGCTGGAAGAGATTCGCGTCCTCTGGCAATGAAAGGAGGAGACAGGAGAGGGAAGAAAAAAAAAAAAAAAAAGCAACACTCCGTTGAAGATTTGTTTTTTTTTCCTTCTGCAATAAGCTCAGATGCCGACGAATCGCTGCATCCCGAGAAAAAATCCTGCTTCCTCGGACGGCATCATGCAGCAAATTTCAAGGAAATGTGTTCAAACTGAAGAGTGTACGATAAAAGCCGCTCTCGCCATGCCCACTCCGGTGGCCAACTGAGCACCCTGCGAGAGCAAGGCAGCAGTGATGAACGATTTCGCCGGCGAGATAACAAAACCCCCCAAGTCCTGCATAGATTCCAAGATTGTTTTGCAGCTGAAGGTATTCTCTCAATAATAATAATTAAAAAAAAAAATAACAAGATAAGAAAGTCTGTAGGGGTTGATCTTCGAAGGTGATGCTAAGAGTTGGGAGAAAAACAGGAGGATCTCTTGCAGAAGAGAGAGGAAGAGACGGAGATTTCCCCTTCTGTCCTGTGTTACTGTCCTCCGCCGCCAGGTGCCTGACTTCCCTGCTCGCGGCCCGCGGGAATCTCTCCGGCTCTCCCGGCGCAGCACTCCCTCCCCCGCCCGCTGCAGCCACGGGTCTTAACGCCCGAGGCCGCCAGCGCCGCCCCCGCGCAGCCCAGGGCCGCCCGCCCGAGGGCTCCGCATTGTCCCCGCGTGTCTGGGCAGTGCCACTCAACCCAACTGAGCAGCCGCTGCTGCCTTATGTATAGCTCGCCATACGTGTGTATAGATGCAGATATCGATATATATACATATAGATACACACACATATAAGTGGATAGCTCTGTGTGTGCCTAAATTAGCAGTATGATACAAAACTTCCCATCGTGAGGCTTGAGATGCGTGGGTTTTGTTCATCTCTTGAGTACTGCTGCAGCTTCAGTGGAGCAGCATTTCTGATGGCACACGGGTTAAGTCCGAGACTCTCGTGGAGTGTAATTTGCTAATCACCTTTTCCGAAGGGTTCACTGATTTGTGGCTCTCATGTTACACAAAAAAGAAAAAAAAAGAAAAAAAAGAAAAAAAAAGAAAAAAAAATCAAAATTAGATTTTAAAATTCAAATTGCTCCCCACCAAGATGGTGATTTTATCAAGCGCCTTTATCATAAATCTGGTTGTCACTTGCAGTTTGGGAGAACAAGGCTGCGATTTTTAGTATCCAGCTTTTAGTCTTTGGGGGGCTTTATTTATTAACTCCATGAGTGGTAAATTCAAAACTATCCCTTTCTAGTACTATCGCCTCCTCCTCTTAGGCATTTTCCATGCTACTTCAGATAGAAATAGCATTCTTGATAATCCAATATAAATAAGATCTAATAGCTCAAAATGCGAACTGTGTTTCCAGTTCCATACAGATTTCTTTTCAGCTTCCAGCACTGCAGGGTTAACATAAGGCTGAGCCCTGGGTGATGGGCAGTGATAGCCATTCCCAAAGACTGAATACAGTGCTCATCTTCTAGAAAACTCTACAGATGTACAGCAAACACAGGCAAATGACATTTTTCCTCTTAGCACAAACTGTGCATGACTTCCAGATTCATTGTGAATGCACTGTAAATATCATTATTATCATTAATCTAGAACAGCAATTTATAAAGATTAAAGGCTCGGTCTGGCGTTCCCATGTGAGTCAACAGACTCATATCCAAATAGAACACTGCCAAACTGGACGCTAAATCAAGGTATTGTAGGACCTATAGGAATTATACAGACTGTTTTGTTTTTTTTTTTCCTGACAAATACTCCCCCTCCCCCAAACAAACAGACAAAAAAAAATCAGAGTGACTTTTGTAAAAGAAAGAAAAATTCCCCCAGAAGGCACCTCTATGCTTCCTCAAAAGCATCAATATGTAGTCCTGGGGAAAGGAGAGGATTGACCTGTTGTGAGATACCTACCAGATGGCATGGTACAAGAGTACCTCTGAGTCCTGGCCAGGGCTACTGGGCAGCCAGAGAACCCTTGAGCCTCTCTCCATCATCCAAGCATGATCACACAATGTTTAGTAGGTCATCAGGTAGATTCACAAAATGCAGCTTTCTAAAAAAAAGAGGGCTGCAGTATTGTGACCTTCTGCTGTCTTGCTGCTGCCACAGCACAGGCACTCTTGAATGGGGCACTCCACTGTTTCTACTGAGATTTGCACAAAATTCATGGGGATGTGTTACACTGAGAATCCTCTGCCGAGTTTTGTTGAAATTGGTCAAGAGTTTAGGGATGAGACAAGGAAAATTGACAGGGCAATAATGTAAACCTCACTGCCTTGGAAAACAAGGCTAAAAAAATTGATTTTGTCAGTCTCCTGAGTAATGCATTAAAATGTGTTTCACTGTTCTTAGGTGATATGCCTCATCAAGTGACTTTAAAAGTGTTTTTTGTTG
The DNA here is from genome assembly GCF_016699485.2 of Gallus gallus. Taxonomy (NCBI): domain Eukaryota; kingdom Metazoa; phylum Chordata; class Aves; order Galliformes; family Phasianidae; genus Gallus; species Gallus gallus. The sequence continues at coordinate 63,374,769 of NC_052535.1, read as the reverse complement.
CCAAGTCAGGCACACCTAAGTTAATTAATACCAAGCTTCTAGTTGCTTCCAATATCTTAATTTTTTTATCTTGTGTGTAGTCAGTAAGACATTTCTTATTGCAAGGCCTTCATTTGGAAGACAGGCATGACTCAGATATTCATAATTTTCATCCTCATTATTTATGCATGTTCTTATGTCTTAGTGATTGCATACAGTATGGAGTCCTTAGAGGGGGCTTTCTGTTTCATCCAGCACTGTTACCAACTGTGTCCTGCATGTGTCAACACAAAATTTTTCAGAAAGGGTAAATATTATCATTAGCATTAATACAGGGGGAAACTGAAACAAAGCCAGGAGGCTAGATTCAGAGAGGAACAAGCAAATCTTGCAAATCAGTATCTTAGCTTTGAAAAAGAGCCCTGAGTCTGGTGCTTGCAAATGAAGAACACAAAGCAAGCAGAAATCTGCAGTCAGCAAGCAGTGGTTTTGACCTCAGGCCTGTTTTTCAGCAGATCATTATGCAGTACACCAATGAAAAAATTCTGTTATTTTGTATAAATCTGCCCTGGCTATTATATCAACTTTTCATTCAAGTATTCATCTGCTTCATTCATGCACAATTTCCTACTTTTTTTTTCCAGATAATAAACCACTATGCAAAAATTATCTTCTGCCTTCTCCTTTGTCTTTCCTGTGCACCTATCTTCTTATATTAGGCATTCTCGGTAAGCAAAATTTGTCAGGATATAACTAAGGATTGAATGAAAGAATAATCCTAGGAAAGTAATTATCATTAAAAATTGAGTTTTTAACCTGTTACAGTCAAGCTTAGGATGTTTTTCAATATTTAGCCTTGTAGCCTTTCTTCTCATTTTGTTACGATTAAAAAGACTTGATTTCTGCAGATTCTTGTTGAACGTTTTTGTAGTGCAGTGAACTCTGGAGTGCAGGAGCAGAATGTAGAGTATGTGCTGGACTTTGTAATGATAGCCCAGGCCAGAGCAGAATTTTAACAAATCTGGAAAAGTTGCCTGCTGGGCTTCAAAAAATTAAATTCTGCAGTCGTTCAGGGCTGCATGCAAACGGCAAGGGAACAAATTTTCCTAAATAAAGCCTGAAAAAACATTTTTATTATCAAAAGATATAAGCAAGTTAATGTCAGGATTGTGGCCAACTCTCCCTGTGATCCACAGAAACGGTGAGCAAGAGTGGTTCAAGTCTGTGATGTGAGAAGGTACAGCTTTTCAGCAAATCATGCTTCTTAACCAGACACAGTAGATCCAGGGCTAGATAGCAGTCATGACTGCTTTGTCATTCCAGAGATGTATGTCCCAAACAATGTGTGCTGTGTCCTTTCATCAACACATTTTATCTCGTCTTTCAAAGAGACTTCTTCTCAGATCAAAAAGATTCCAATATAGACTTCCCCTGAAGATCTTATTTGGTGTAATTGTCTTGTCCAGGCATAGATACTTTTCTGGTTTGCTTTAAATGTGGTCTGACCCATGCAGAAAAATAAACATTTTCAAAAGGTGATTTATTTTTTATGGGTTTGAATCATCTCTGGAAGTGACTGTTTCCTTCTGACTGTACAGGGAGTACCCAGAGTTAGACAGCTGAATCTGTGACCACATGCTCAGTAACTTAATACAGCTACTACTTGAACTCATGCCAGAGTTGCACATATGCATCTGAAAAAAAGATGTCAATCATAATTAAATCATTGAAAATGATGGGATCTTTCATAATGAAGCCACAATTGATATAGTTCATACGTATACTCCATTCATAAAACTAAACTAAAATGAAAAAAACCCTCCATAAATCCAGTATTTAAAGATGGAGATACAGACTTAAGCATCAGAGATGGGTAAAAATAAATGAGTACTAGAATATTTCTCAAACAGAATGTCTACATTTTTCCCAAGTTGTAAGAGAAACCCATATTCCTGAAAATATTTTTATACTGCTCAGTGTGTAATTTTTTTTTTAATAGAAGATGTCAGGCTAACATAAGTAGATGTATATTATATTATAAGTATCTCTTAGCACGCATATTCTGAGAAATGCAAAATTGGACCTTTGAGCATAAGCCATTAAATGCTTCCAGGCTTCGGAACCCATCACAATACAAAAAGAATAATCTTCCTTGGCCTAGCAAAGACTTCTAAGCCACAAGGTGACCACAAACCTTTGTTGAGCCCAAGAGCTTATGGGAGGAAGGAAGAACCATAACATTGTAGAAACACAGCAGAGAGAAAATAAAAGCTAGTTTTCCCATGAGTTGTTATGTTTAACTTTATCACGTGAGCAAATAAATGTGTTGCCGGAGAGAATGGCTAAGACTTATCCCAATTATTTTTCTACTCACCTGCAGAAGTACTTTAAAATTGAACAAAAACATGGGACTTTTAAAGATACGTTGTGCTTGATGTTCTCAGTTAGTATTGACTTGGAATTACTATGATCATGACTGCAAATGAATGTCATTGCAGCACTGTGCTTACTATGTGTTGGTTTCTTAAATTGTGGTCATATCATTTTTATTTTCTAGGCTACTCTTTCATGACACAGATCTCTGAAATGAAAGCTGAAGGCACATAGGAAACCTAGAGAAATAAAGACGATATTTATGTTGAATTAATAATAAGAAAGTCTTAAGAGATAATGTAGCTAGGCTTGAATGAGGCCTGGAAAGCTCATGTACTGGCTTCCAAAAGCTTTTGGGCTTGCCTTTCTTATCAGTCCACCCAACTTAAGTAACCCTTTCTTTTCTCCCTCTCTATGCTCTCTCTTATTTTCCAAAGATTCCACCCACCATCAACTACTTGCAAATGGTTACATGTGAAGGTACCACTATAAGGTCTATTTGAAAGCTAATTGAGGGGAAGTGCTCCTTAACTTTCTAATACAACAGTTTTAAATTGTGTTCACTCTTAGGACTTGAGATTCAAATACAGCCCATCAAGCATAAAGTTCCCTGATGTGTTGGAAACATTATGATAATAACAGTACTTGTTGGTAAAAATCATCATAATGCCTACTTTGCCAATTAAATTAATACACAATAAGCAATTTGTTATTCAGAGAAAATGCAATCTGATGACAAGAAGAGTGGTTGTTGTTTGCTGTTTATTTATTTATTTATTTTTAGTAAGAGGCAAAAAAAAAAAAAAAGGGCAGCATTTATCATGAAAAATGCATTGTCTACCAAATTGCTCCAAGAAACCAATTTTTTTCATAGAGTAGTCCAACTGAGAGATGACATAGTTTAGAATACTACTTTTGCTCTGCCAATGATCAACTCTGTGATATTATACAATTCAGTAATTAACTTCCTTTATTGCTACACAACCGTGAGATGAAAGAAATAATACTTATCTGTCTGGTTAAATTTATGAATAAAAGAATCAGTCACAAAGTATTGTTATATAGTTACAGACTACCAGTCTGGATATTCTCTGTTCTCACTTTCCGCTCAACAAAGTATCATCTTTCTATAATACTAAGAATTTAGGATACTCCAATTAATTTCTTTCCCCTTTTTAATGCGTACAGATTCCCAAATAGCTACGTTTCCCAGAGATATCACTTACTGATCTCTAGCAAGTGAAGTGGACGTTTTAGTAAGTTAATATGCAAATAGATAATTGGGCTGAAAAATCTTTAAACCTTTAGCTATAATTAAAATAAATGTTACAGTTCAGGAACAAAATTTCTACTTTATGTAGGAGAAAATACTCGTTTTCTAGTGAACTGCTTAACTGCTTACAGAAGTTGGTGATTTCCATAGGAAATAGATAGTTTCACAGTATGTTCAATTTCATCAGGAGATAAATGCTTTTCACAGCAATGGCATTTAGACTGTAAGCTCTTGAGGACAGAGACCTTTTATTTTTAATAACTAAAAAGTACCATGCAAAGGTACATGTATATATTAATATTTAATACACAAATATTAATAAAACCTTTGAGCAAGGGCCATACTTGCTCACAAAATCAGATTAGATTACAACTATGAATGTAAATATAACAGTCTTAGAATTGTAACTAGAGGTATTCCGAAGTAATACCAAGAAATATCTGAGTGCTGTGAATTTGCAGTCTGTACATGTTTGTAAGTCAGACTTCTCTGCAAGTACGGGATTTGGATGGCTTGGGACTTTCGTGATTAACTGCATGTTTGCATGTGCACATGGACATCTGCTAAACCCAATTAGTAATCTCAGAACCTAACGACCAAATTCAACTCGCATTAACAGAGGTCTTAAATAGGTCTTCTAACTAATTTGTGAATGTAAACTTTAAGCAAGAAAGAACAAAGACCACATTAATACCTTCACAAAGAGGACAACTGCAGGGTAAGGTCAAAGAACCCTGACTAGATATAAAAAAATTCTACAGGAGAGAGGTAAGTTTAAAAAGCTTTAATCATAAATTTGTATTTATCAAACATTAGAGCAGTCCCTACTCAGTCAAGCTTGGTGCCCCTTGCTGATCTTCTAGTGTCTAACAGTGAAAAGTCTTTGATAAAAAGCCTTTTGTTTTGTTTTATTTATTTATTTATTTATTTCAGTAAGGCTTTTCTGTCAAGCAGAGTCTCTATTGTCTAATCAGCGGTGAGCTTATGCTACATGGTAGTATAATTCAATTAAAATGTCCATCAAAAATAAGAAAAATCTAAAAGAAATCAGGTTTTCTTATATACTGTGCTCAGACAATTTCTTGCTATATGATTTGTATATGATAATGCTATATTTATTATATTTACTTATGAAAAACTAATTACCTACTCTTTATGTACAAATATATGGTCTTTATATACAAATATGTGTTATCATGTTCATTTTAGTACTTTCAAGAAGTCTGCTTTTCTCAATACAGATTATCAAAAATAGCATCTCTTACTGGATTGAATCAATAGCCTGGATCCTTAGCCTGAATTTCCCACACCTGTCTTTTTGGGCAATACAGAAAGCACAAACCTCATTTACATGAGGTTTGTATATATTCAAATATATAAGATGATAGATCTAAGTTACTGCTGGACATGTACTCCAGCATATTTCTGGAACTTAAAATCTGAACTTTCTTAAAGGTGTAATCACAGAACCTCATTGAGAAATCTTGGATATTTTCTATTTTTTTAAGTATAGAAAGAGGTACAGAACAAAAATGTTTTATAACTTTCAGATAGCATCTTAAAACACTTTAATACAGGGACATAACATTGCTTCCGGTCAATCTTACTCTACATTTGGGAAAATATTTAAGAGCAGGCACAATGTGCCACCTTTTGGAAGATATTTTCCCTAAGGAACAACAGTTTGTCATGGAGGCTGCTGCTAGCCCTTCCAATGCATAAATTATTCCTCTTTTCAGTGCTGTGCATATCTAAAGGCATAATCAAGTCCTAGCGCTGGAGGGAGATACTTTTTGTTCTAAGAAATGAAGTCTGGAAGAGAGCCATTTTGCTTAATCTCGGTGAGACATTACCGTTAAGTTTCATATGCTCTGCAGTTTCACTGTTCCCCTCAGGTTCACATACACATTGAGAATTTCTTAAATATCTCAAGACAGATGAAAGTTCCTATACTCATTTCAGTTGTTGACTAATGTTCAGTAAACCAGCAACAGTGAGTGTTCTGAGGACTTCAGATCACTGCAGACCCAGTTTCCTCAGAACTCAGCTCAAATCCAGCCTAGTCCTAATAAATGACTGTTGGTGACTATTTAGAGAGGTATGTGGCATGCACTGACAAGTACATAAAGACTTAAAAAGCCTAACCATTTTCATCTATGACTATCATATAACCAATTACACAGAAGAGGATGCTCTCTTAGAAAACTGACATGCACAGGCTATGACTGAGTATCATGGCTCATTTCAGACTTTCTCCCTTTTGTACTCAAATGCCATAAAGCCTCAGTGATTAGGCAAATTAGAAAAAAACTTCAGGATAGTTCAGGAGAACTTAGCATGTAGCAACCTTAGCAGTAGTCTGAATTTTGTTCACAGTGAGTATCAGTTTTAGAGTATCAGGGTTTGAAAAAGTAAAACTAAAAGGCAGAAATAAAAGAATTTTAGATGGTAAAAATTGTGAAACTGCAATGTCTTTCTGTGTTAAGAACTTTTTCCCAGTCAGTACCTTTTGTCAAGTCAGCACAATCCACACAGGGTGAAAAACTTATTTTTAGGTTATTTTTAACACATTATATTCTCATCCAATGAAGGGTAAAACAGATAATCAATACTGGTGATTATTAATGTAGGGAGTTTATGACTTAAGATGAAATGTGATGAGTTAACCTTTTCAGGAAAGCTATGTGTAAATAAATTATTAACATCTGTTCCTTTATCTGCTTTTAATGAAACATTAATTCAGCTCCTAATACATAGTGTGCATAGGGTTATCTTTGTCAGCAAAGGCTGATAGTAGTACTCACTTTTTAAAAGAAAACAGTACAAACTTGATAGTTAAATCCAGGAATGACAGAATATTAACTGTGCTACTAAATTCTCTGCTGCTGCTAATATTTTTTCCATAATCCTAGCCTACTTCTTATTTCTTTTCCAAAGGATTAATCCTGCTTCTTTGTGTGAGGAATGTTGGCAGGGGCTAGGAATTGCAAGAAACAAAATTGTGAGACATTTCTAAAGAAAGGTTTTTTCTAGTGGACAAAATTTAAAAATACAACCAAACAAAACCCTTTTTCAGTGCAAGATATGCTCTTTTCTCAACTATGCATCCACATGACCTGTTTACAAATTTTTAAAATCTTTCTTGACACACTTCTTTGCTACTCTGTCTCTGTGTTATGTTTAAATTCTCTGCTCTAAAAAGCCAGGAATGTATTTTTATGTATTTTAGAACTACTAAATAAACTAATAATAATACTAGTAATGCATCCGTGCTCTGAAACATTCTCTGAGTTTACACAAGCTTATACACAAGCATACTGAAATATGTTACAAGCAAATGTGAAATGATCCTCTTATATATTTACACAACACTAACACGTGGCAGCTTTGTGAGTTTCTCCGTTCAGAATACTGAAGGTGCTAACTGGAACTCATTCAAATATTTTTGCCAATGCCATTGGTTCCAGTTGTTTAGCTCTGAAATACTGGCCTTCTCAGTGGCTGTAAGAGTTGCCTCCAGCCTGTCTTTTATCTGCACCCCAGCAGGTAGCCAGCCAGTAGCAAACAAGTGGCCTAACATCTTTTGTTTTCCTATTTGCTCTGGTAAAACATGCTATTCATTCACTTCAGATAATGATAAATGTTAATCATTTGAAAATAATCCACAAGAAGGTAACTGACTTATCATTTTTCACCTGTAACTACAGATGAAGCAAACATGTATAACGAAGTGAATTTTATGTGCAATACTTGTATGTCTTCTGGAACAACGCCTATGAGCATGATGGAGCTTGGACTCCTAGGATCACAGTGATGATGACAACATGCTTCAATTTAAAGTGGTAAGAAATTAGTAAAGTGCAGAGATATTCACTGGGAATAGTAATCAGTTATAGTCTGCTAATATTTGCACTATTAGAAACAAAACCAGACCATCAACATCTTTAGATATCTGTTGATTGGAAATGTGAACATAAGGAGATCTTAATGCACAATAGACATTCATTACTTTTTTATGTTCACTTCCTACTAATTCTCAACTTAAAAAAAAAAAAAAGGCTAAAAAGATTGTGATTATTATGTAAATTTTTACTCTTTGCAAATATGCTATATCTGTCAATGGGTTAAAATTATAGCTATGTGAGATGTAACTGAAATATGAGAAAATAGTTCCTTCTCGAGGTGTCTTTTTTCCATTTCTGGAGGGAAATCAAAAGAAAAAGAAGGTTTTTTTGTGTCATTACTATATTTCAATGTTTGAGGAAATACGCCTCTAAGAATTGGCATCAATCAGAATAAAATCAAAACACTCCTCTCAGAAAAACACAGAATCATTTTATTTATGTTCTGTTAGTCTTTATTCTTCTTCTTAGAATTCAATATTTTTGCAAATGTACCTCTATGTTAGATGACTAAGCTATTAAGTTACTCATAACAATTCATAGTGAGTCAGCATATATGATTTCCAACCTGTTCTATATTTTATAATTTGAAATCTAGATTTATGCTTGCAGAGGACAAAAGACAGAGGAACAGCAGTATGAACTGTACAATTCTTTTCTGGGATTTTAAATTCATTTGGCTGATGGACAGGTAAGTTTAATATTCCTGAACAGTGACACACAGGTAGCATGTGCCACCAGAATCTCCTTTATACTGCTGCTACTCCACCTTTAAGCTATCTGTCTATACTCACATCAGAAACCTGGCAGCAGACATTTAGGGTAGAAGTCCAGATTTAAAATAAAATTGAAAAAAAAAAATGCTTGGGCTAGTATCTTATTTTATTTTTGCTATAAGTGGGAATATTTCCAATTTTCAGGGTCCTTTCACAAGATGAAGGAAAGAACGCAGTGGCAGCATAGTGGTGCCAAATTACAAAGAACTGGCTGTACAGACAATCCCATCCTTCACTCCCTTTCCGCAGCTGAGAGGTTGTGCCATCTGCCCTTTCAGCCTACTGAGCGCTGTGCTGCTCTCGAGGATACAAGTTCAGAGTCCTCTTTTGTCAGGGTAGATACAAACCAGCACTATACCGGCAAATGTGCTAACCTCTGATATTTGGGGTATCCCAGTATCAGAACATCCCCATCTCTTAAAGAACATTTGTTTTCAATTTTGTTCAGTATCCACTGGAAAAAAAGAAATGCAAAAAGCCCTTTCTGCTAGGTCACTGAAGGATTACATGACTGGGACTGTTATGCCTAATGCCTGTCACCTAGGACCATGGATACTTTTCTTTGTTGAAAATGTAAGCATTTTTATATGAAAGAGAATTATGCCTAGAATGAAGTGGAGTGGAAAGATACCAGTACATTAACTGGAGTGTGCAGGGCACTGCCAGCATATAAAGCCTCTGTAAGACATTGTGCAAGGGTTTGTAGTGATTTCTGTCCAACAAACTTGTTTCATTTTGATTAGAGTATTGCTTAAAATCCTACCAATAGGACAGGATGAATGTATTATGAAAGTAAAGATAAAATATTTTGTAACTCTCTGTTTTTAGTGTATGTTGGATATTAAAGGATTTTTCAAAGGAATTTTCTCATAACAGGGAGGGCAACTGGATGTGGCTTTAAAATGAGTAATTGCAAAATTGAATGACTCTTGCAGGGAAACCTTACTATCCTTTCGGTGAAGAAAATTCTGTCGTTTGTCAGTGTTCAAGATGCTGATTCAGTTGCTGTCTCTGAATGCCTCCTTCACTCCAGAACACCCTTGCAAGGGAGGGATGGCCGGACAGCCTGCCCCCTACCTCCAGCTGATGGAGTGAGGTAAGCCCTCGCTCTGGCTTTTGGTATTCTGGGAAATGTAGTGTAGGAGAGAAATGTACATTTTGCATTTGCTCTGCTTGTTTGTACACTACTGCATGTGAAGTAGGGGGTGTTCAGTGTACGGGTGATGCCTGCCTTGCATGCTAAGTCCAAGAGATGTGTTTTCATTAACGAACAAAGAGCTTTTTTGATGAGATGCTCTAAGAAAGCTCCTTTTATAAAATGGAGGGTGCTAGAAAGCCTGTGTGGCTGCCACTATCACCTAATAGAGGTTACGCACTAGTAGAGAGAACAAGGGAGCTGGCAGAAGCCTGTCTCTAGCTTTCAGTTCCAGGCTGCAGGCTTTTATGTTCATTTATAATGCAATCAATAAGGAATAGCTGAAATTGGGCTCTGGAAGCTTGATTTTATAGTTTGCTAAATTCCTTTTTAAAATCTATTTAAAATAAAAGAGAAGTTTCTATGGAAACCTTCCCTTTTATTCAAGAAGAGATCTCCCAAGTCTCCCAGGCGCCATCTCTGCCTCACACATCGGCTCTGCCTGGATCTGCTCCAAAAGCTGCAGTGCTTGGCCAGCTCCCCCGCCGCCATCAATCTAGTCTCATCCATCACCTCCAACCTACACGATGATGCAGGACCCCCCGCTCATGTTCTTCCAGCTCCTGAAATGGCTGGTGGTGAAGAAGACATCCTGCTGGCCTGCAAAGCCTCAGGCATGTAGGCAATGGTTGTAGGCCACAGTGTCCTGTGCCACAGTCTGGAGTAGAGGCACCTGGGCAGAGGAAGTAGGAAGCAAATATGTATTGAAAGTGGGGACATCAGCCTCCAACATCAGCTAGGAGGTGAAGCAGCTGCCATGACCCAGCATTGCTGGCTCAGTTACAGCTTTGGGTGGGGGGGAGAAAATAAATAAATAAAAGCAACAAAGCAAACAAACAGTACAAAACAAAGACTTCCCTGAGATAACCTGTTTCAGTGCTTTAACTCTAAAAACAAAAATACAAAATGTTATTAATGTCAATGAAAAAATAATTAGATGTCTTCTTTTTTTTGTTTCTCCTCATTACTATCATTAACATCAGCTGATAGATAATTTCTTTGTTTCTCCAACACAGAAAGTGTAGGGCAGCTCACCTGCTTGAAGCTCCAGAATTTCCTTCCCAAAGAAACCTCTTTTCCCCTCACTGTTTGTGAGATTCTGAGATATTTTGGCCTGTTGATAAAACCGTATGCACTGCTGCTGCATTAAGAATCTTCCTCCAGGCCTTCCTTCCCAGTGTCATGCCCCAGAGCAGCCATGCACAGCCTGATCCAATCTGGAAGTTGTGTCACAGTTTGTGTTTGTTGCACGACAGGAATTAGGCTTTAACAGTTTGTTGAATCAGTGACTATTGCCCTTACCAGCTTTTACTTAGTCTGAGTTGCAACAGGTACATATGAAAGAAAAGGCTACAAAATCTGTTCAGTAAGAATCTAGTTGCTATCATAAAGTGGAGTGTTTGTAGACAGACAGCACAATAATCAGATGTAAACCACAGCTTCTCATAAATTTGATAAAAATTTCTGTCAAAGATAACAAGCTGTATAAATAAAGAAAATATTTTGCAACCATGTTCCTTTCAATTCAATTTTTTTTTTTTTTTCAGCACAGTAATTCCTTATATGACCTACTGAATAACGAAAATAATTCTGTTCTGGATCCCTTTACTTTCAAAGAGAAGAGTAAGATATGCAAGTTTAGAAGCATATATGAGATATTATTTAAAAAAATAGAAATAATAAAAAGTAAAGCAAACTTTCTTCATCTGGAAAAACTAATCTAGAAGAGATATTGATGAAAAGATATGCATTACTCTCTGAGTATTTTTCTGAACCTCATTCTCCTAAGAAAAACGGGAGTGATGGTCCTGTGTAATGTACCTTTCAGCCAGCCTGGCTGGTCATTCCTCACCTCAGAGGAGAATAGATTTTGTGCATGTTCCTTATCTGCTCCTGAGCAAGATAGCTGTGCTAAATCGGCAAAAATGAGATATCTCTTTAGATATGGAAAGGAAATATTTTCATTTTCCATTTGAAAGATCTAGCTTTTTCTATAATGATTAACTAGTATATTATAGATATATAAAATAGTCTGTTCAGATTTTTGACAATTACAGCCAGATTTTATTACAGGGAGTAGAACTGGGGAGAAAAGATAAATAACTTTAGTGTGGCAAGTCCTCTGCGGGATAGTGAATCATTCAACCCATCCGCCCTGCAGGATCCATGTGACAGCACTGTATTAAAGTAAGGGCTCCATTCCATTGTAGAGATACTATGTGAATAAAAGCTGGAAGTTTATGCATTTACTTATGAGTTAGATGAAGATGTAGTCGTTCTTTCTATACAAATGCAAGCAAAGTTAAGCAAACAAGTGGCAAACCTTAAATAATTATTGCTATTAATAACAGACTATAGTCTGTTATTTTGACTATACTATTTTGCACATGCTGGTCCCTCAACTTCATGACGAAGCTGCCAGAAATACTGTTCTTTAACCTCAACTGTCATCAAGAGTCTTTTAAATTATGGCATTTTTAGTGGAAGATTTATTTATTTTTTTCAGCAAGAATTAAAAAATTCCATTAGATAATGGTAAAAATAAAAAAAAAAAAATTAAGCATGTCAATCTCACTCCCCGGTTGTTTAATTAGTTCTTGTCCTTTGGAGTCCCTAGACAAAAGATCAAAATAATCAATTTCATAGTTCAAAGCCAAGATACCTCACTGGGATTTGCCAGGATAAGTAAACTGCTTGAGAATATGTCTGCTGACACAGAGAGTTGATTATCACCTGAATGCAGGGAGTTTCAGAAGTCCCTTTATCTAATCGAAATGTCCTCATGGCTTTACAGTCACTTCAAACAATAGTAATGCCTGAAGATGACTTCGTAGAGTCCCAAGGCTCTGTATCACAGGGCTGGTTAAAACTCCTGTGTTGCTCACATACAATTAGCCAGAACAGCAGTTCTTCATTAGTTCTTCACTTCACTGGAAAAGACCGTAGAATCATAGAATTGTTTGAACTGGAAGGAACCCTTGAGGGTGACCGGGTCCAACTCTCCTGCAATGAACAGTGACACCTACAGCTAGATCAGGTTGCTCAGAGCCCCGTCCAGCCTGACCTTGAATGTCTCCAGGGATGAGAATGAGGAGGACGGCAGCCTCTTGTGCCTCTTTTGCTTCCAGTCCACATCATATTCATACAGAAATGCCACACCATCTTTGTGTATGAAAGTATGCATGACACTGGGATTCTGCTACCTTGGCCTTTACGTTCACCCTTCTACATGGGTTCCTCTGACTGCTCATTCTTCTGTCGATGTAGAAATGTAGAGTTCAAATTCTGCATGCTAAAAAACCCAAATTTTTACTGCAGTGATTTTGGTCATCGTAAAAACAGCGTTTGATGGACTCAGATTTGAGGAATGTCAACCACATAAAAAGGAAATGGATTTCCTTCATATCCAATGAAAAAGGCTTCAATTTGCCGTTGGGTCATCCCATTCTTCAGGAAAATTATGAGAACATGTAGACCTTATTACAGGCAAAGCGTTGAAGCTGGAATACAGGGAAATGTCCCGGTATTACAGCTTTTTTTTTTTTTTTTTTTTTTTTTTTTTTTTTTTTTTTTCCCTCAGATTCTTTTTCAGGCTTTTTACTGCATTTCCCTATCAGCTCTTTTGTCTGTCTTAGCCACCTCCTGCCCAGAGAGCCCCTCAGATCTTCCTGTCTTATTTTACGGTGTCCCCCAGCATCTTTCTCGTCTTTTGCCTCTTCAGAATCCTTTCCACGCTGCCCTCCTGGCCTTTGCAAATTGCTGCTGGTGTTTGATTAGACAACACTTTTATGAGAAATATCACCTCTCAGCTGCAGTCCCATTGCAAGGGCATTTTACAAAAGAGATGTTCTTTTATGTGCACACAGTTAATGGATAATGGGCCATTATCAAGAAGCTGTGACTTTGTTGGTAGGTTTTCTTCTGGCAGTAAAAGTTTTTATTGTTAACACACGCATTTCTAGAGCATTTACATAAAGCAATTAAGGCCACATTCAGATTGGCTATTATTGTACCTAATGGGAACATAATAGGTACGTAATGGATGTTTAGGCATCTATTATGCTCGCCGGTTCAAAAGAGCGAAATTAGCAGGTTCTTCTCCCAGGCCAGACAGAGGAATTGTCATGAAGACCGGGACTAACAGACATCCATCCCAGTGTCGCACATTACTGGCTCAAATTCATTGTCCTGGGCAAAGACGCGGGGCTTCTGTGCTTCTGCAGTGGTTCTTTGTTCTTCTCCTCAAAATAGAGTTCGAGCTACTTGTGTGGGGTCCTGGACTTGCTCCTTGTATGACGGGCTTGATGATTTATCGCAAAATGCTTCTTGTAGTAGAACGAAAAGTTAAAGTCCTTTCCCCTAATACCACAATAAATATATGTATAAATATATGCAAATTTAAGCACTTCATTTAAACTATGAAAAGAAAAACATATGTATGTAAAAGCTATTAAGATTAGGATTGTGAAATCTTAGTGTCTTCTTTCTTTAACAGGCAAGCTAGGCTACAAATAGTAACTGATTTGGTAGCTTGTTGAAAATAAACCACATTTTTTTGTTGCAAAAAAATGTGCTATGAAATTAGTCATATTCCCAATGAATTAATACTTAAAACACTTTGCAACTTGCATAGGTTCTACTTCTGTAATAGCACGTGCTGCTGTTCACTCTGGCTCATCCTCCCAGCCGTCCCAGTCGTCCAGATTTAAATTAGCTGCCAGGAAACGGGATGCAATCCAGTGAGGTAAACAGAAGCCATTACGCTGGAAAGCAAAAAAAAAACAAAAAACAAAAAACAAAACAAAACAAAAAAAAAAACCCAGGCCCTTGGCAATGGTCAAATAGCTGGAAGGAAGGATTTTCATTGGGAAGAAAAACCATACACATAAAACAGCAAGGCCAACCGCTTCCCAACAGTGCAAAAGTATATTTTAAAGATGGAAAGTCAGATCAAAAGAAAATAAACTCGGAAGCTTTTTAAAAATAAACTATTTTTCCCCCCTCAGATTAATTATAATCAAGCCAAGGAGGCAGGCACTTTCAGCTCACAAGTGGAAGCTCAGCTCTCTGCTCCCCAGTCTCCTGGAGCGGAAGCTTCCTGATGCCTGGGAACAGCAGTGCCTGGGTTCTCACTCTGCCTGGCTGGAATTGGGAAACAGATAAGATTTTTTTTGCATCTGTGTGTGGGAGAAGTGCTGAATTAATCATGGTCGTAGGATCAGGCTCATTATAGACAGAATGGAGGTAACCTTTTGCTTAAGCTATGGTTCAGACAACCTCATGTGATTTTCAAGCACATCATCCTTACAGAAGCCGTAGTACTGGTGATTAAATATTTAAACCCAGTACTCAGAGGGCCTCTAATTCTGCCTGTGGATCCCCACAAAAGCTCTTCAGACTTTTGAGATATTAAACCTCCACAGAACTGTTTTTTGCTGTCATTTGCTGGTGAAACTCTACACCACCTTTTTACGATAGAAGCTGAATCCTGGCAGCAGAATGTATTATTTTAAACTTAAAGGTGAAGAAGAATGCCTGAGTTTGAATGCTCTGCTAGTAAATATCCCTTGGCAGCTTGCAGCCCAAATACTGGAAGCCAAGAGATAAACCAGTTTAAAACAAAGCCCAGCACACCAAACATACAGCAGCAAGGATTTCTAGAATTATTTGGGTTTTTCCTTTCTGGTCTCTTCTTCCTATGCAAAGAAATCTCCTGAAATGGAGGAGTCCAGCATCTCCACACAGACCGAGGAAAACCAGGTGCTGTGCACAGCTGCTACTGGCAACTGTGGTTATCCTGTGGCTGTTTTCAAAGACAAAAATGTTGCGCTTTTAACCCCTTCATCACTGCACTGAGAAAACCGAAGACCATGAACATCTGGATTTGAAGGAGTGCCCTTACACAATAATAGGGTACCATAGCATAACTCTTCAGCCTTCCTCAACTTCAGTTACAAGACTGAATTCAAACAGCTCCTACTTCATAAATCCTTAATTTGATTTGTTTGTTGAATTAGTTCAAAAAGTCAGAGGTAATACTAGCACAGAAGTTGAAATGTAGGATTCAGATTTTGTGGTTGGTGGGCTCTGAGTTGCTCACCCAGTGCGTCCAAGGAGTAGTACTGTGGGATAATATCATGCCGTATGAGACAAAAAAAAAAAAAAAACCAAAACATTTGAGAAAAATGCAAGGCACACTCTCGTAAACTAATATTTTATTAATTTTTCACCTACTTTATGCATTTATTCATAAGCATCGTGTAAACATTTAAAGACAACTGTTAAACCATATTGCATACATTCTTTGCTTTTGTGAAAATTGAGCAAACATTTTGCCTTAATACTGTAGTTAAATTTTTACTACGTGTAAATTTGATATTCTAGCAAATGCCTCAGCCTAATTGATAAGAGTACTGTGCCTCTCATTTTAGAAACGTAAAATAAAGTCAGTTCTATACATTAACTTTCCTTTGAGGCCATTACATATCAGCCAGAATTCATGGGCTTATATTTTTACTCCTTCAGCTCCTAAAATTGAAACAAATAGTATAACCAAAAGATTGAATGTCTGTAGTTTCAAAGTCAAAGGAGCTGACATAGGCAGAAGTGAAGAGCATAAAAAGCAGCCTTCATTACTGTAATCTTTCTATCACATTCCTAATGACACCATAATTGCAACAGTCAAAATAATCATATCTTGGGATGTTAATAAAAGGTGTGATAATAATATATCTTTTAGAGAAAATCTGATTTAACTGTTCCCATTTCCTATGGTCATTCTCTTTCTCTTCATCATACTGAGAAAATTACAGTCTTGATTGAATATGATACAATCACTAGATCAAATATCTTACGTTTAATACTGATTATTTACTCAGGATTATGCAAATAAATAAGTAAATAGAAATGAAATTTGGCCAAATAATCCATCTCTACTTCTCTAATAGGGACTTCAGAAGATTACACTCACTGACATTTTTGTAAAAATTGATGTTCATAAAAAATAGAACTACAGCATATCTGCTTGGTATCTAAATTTTTAGTTTTTATTAATGAAAGGGCTTGGGTATAGAAACTGATATATGTGGACTGGGAGCATAGGAAAGGAAGCAGTACATGGGTTCAAAAACTGTTTGACAAATACACGGTATGAAAATCCATGGAAGGCTATAAAATAAAAAAGACCATTTTTTCTCAAGAAATACAATATCCAGAAATTGTTGGAGTCTGGGGAAGGATTTTGGTGCCATTCTTTTTATTTTTTTATTTATTTTTTAATTTTTTTTAATCCATGCATGCAATGTCGGGTCATGCGACAACCGAGGAGCTTAAGGTATGAAAAAGGACTGGTAAAAGGGTAAAATGCTAATTAGCAGAATGAATGCGGTGTAAGACTACGCATTATCCTACACTTTGCTTATTAAAATTCCTCTTAAAAATTGAAGCAAGCAATCAAGCAAGGAACCTATCATATTAAAACAGCAAAGTAAAAGAAGCTTTTAGAAACTAAAAAAAATATATGCAAAAATTAAAGCCTTGTTCTAAAAGAATAAAAATGTGAAATAACAAAATATTTCATCCATTAACATGCTTTTTTTTTTGCTTTTTTTTAACATAGAACTCTAGTAATAAATGATAAAAGAGATTTCAGGGGACACATTTTTTAAATGCATAGAAATTAGCAAGGGGGAAAAAAAAAGCAACCACTTTTTCAAATGCATCAGAAGTAGGAATTCAACCAGAAACAAAGTTTAATAGGCAACTGAAACATACTGACTGATCTTGAGAAAGACAAGGCCATAGTATAGAAGTTAAATTAATTCTATTCACTGAGACACACAAAGAATGAGGAGGAGGGGTAGGGAACTGTCTCGTATTAAAGTGTCAGATGTCAGAATAATTCAATAGAATATGTTGTAGCAAAGCATCAATACAATACATTTGTTAACTAAGAGAGATAAGGAAATTCAAATATTAAACTGCTGAAACACTGAATCTGGTAAGCAGTCTATCAGTCAAATCAGGCTGACCAAAGGGCGGCAAGAGATATCCAGATAATTCTAAACAAAACAAGAGTGTGACTTCAAAACTGAGACTACCAATACATGTGATGAGAAAGTTAGACTTATTAGATTGCAAAGTAACTATACTGCTTTGGAAAATGTTGGTTTGTTTGATGCAAAAGGAATGTGATTTCCAACATAGTTTTTGCTTCAGAAAACTTCCGGAGTTCTTTGACTAAATCAGTGGTGAGGGTAAAAGATATGTATGCTAAAATCCACATCTGGCTGTGAAGGCCTGCAGAAATATCTTGTAATAATAACTCTGTAATTGAAAATGAAATGGCAGGTGAAATTCAGTGTCAATAAATGCAAAATAGTGTATTTGGTGGGAAAAAATCCACAACAGCCCTGCTACAGATGCAGAATATTGAGCTCTGAAAGACCCTGTAGTCATTATGAGTAACTTTCTGAAAGCATTAGCTCCATGTTCAGAGAGGGTGAAAATGGTAAATAGAACTTAAGAAATATTAAGAAAGTCATAAGAACGGAAATTGTTGATAGGACACAATATGTCTGGTGAGTCTATGTCTTGACTTCTGGGTGTGATTCTGATCATCCCAGTTAAAAAGATGCAGCAGATCTAGGGCACTTTCGAAAGTGGAAGATAAATCAGATCAGAAGTAGGGAGATTAAAAATACACTTTACTTTGGAAAAGAGATGACTGATAGGAGGGGTGTAAGATAGGATTATGTAAAATCTTGAACAGTACAGATAATATAGACAAGGAAGGTTCACTCTTCTCATAGCAAAATTGTTTCTGAACATGTTTGAAACAAATTAAAGGAAGGTATTATACATAATTAAAAAATACATCGTAGTCCCAATTGCTATGGGAAGACAGAGCTCAAAGGAGGACTTAAGAAATTAATGTACAAGAGGTCTTCCACAAACTAATAAAACCAAAGGTCTAGAGTCAATCTCAAAAAGCAGCAACTATCAAATAAATAAATAAATAAAATCAGTCCTTTAAATTCTGGTTACCAGTAAGTAAGTAGCTGTACCAGGTAAGCTGAAATGTTTTAATTGCTCCTTTTTTTATTTTTTTTTAATTTTTTTTCCCCTCAGGTCACCCACAACTATCACTGGGTGACCTAGTTAGAGGTTTGGTAGGTTTGATACAAAAGAGAGATTTCTTAAGGCATTCATATTCTTTTTTTTTTTTTTTTTTTTTTCTGACTTGCGTCCAAAGTCATACTTTTATTGTGAGTTCTCTCCTGCCAATAAATCCTATACAGCACATAAAAGATGTGTTGATAAACAGGAATTTTCAAAATGGCTGTGGTGATTAAGGTTGTGCCTTCAGTGCCTTCTGCGTCTTCTATTATCAGTCACAATTTCTTTTACTGTATGAGGCATCCAGCTTGGACAGCATTTAAAATAAAATAAGAATTTAAGAGAGAAAGCTTTGTAATTCATTTAAATAGGGCTTTTGTGAAGCATCTGAAAGAGAATTTATTTTGACAGATAATTTACTGATCACATTATCTAAAGCCTATCCTGTTCCTCAGTGAGTTTTGTTTCATAAATGAGGGAAACTGAACCATTGAAAAAGAATACCCTTGATTTGTTTCACTGAACTTATTAAATATATAAGAGTAAATTGAAATAATAAATTTAACCTGGAAAGATTTCATCAATTAACAAAACTTTTATTAGTGGTTGTATAGCAACATTGTATGTTTACACGAGGAAGGACTGTTTTCCATACATGATTTCTTTCTCCAGATCTTTTGTATTGCATTAGATGAATTACTAAATGGCTGTCATACTGCCTTAGAGATAGCTTCATTTCAGTGATGAGTGGGAATTTTTTTTAGTTGAATCACACTTTCCAAAGCACAGAATTATGACTGCACATTGGAAAAAAGTGAGGCTCTTATCAAATTTATTCTTGTATCTTCATATTTAGTTTATCAATTAAATATAAAAGGTATCACATTAAAACAATACATTTGTGATCGCTAATGACAAAAAATTGCTGCAGTCAACTTGATTTTAAACTGGATACAAGTAAATAAAATGTATTTTAAACTCACCAAGCATTTGGTTGCATATCAAGGAGAGAAGGAAAAGTAATTTGATTGCAGTGAAGTTACTACA
Organism: Gallus gallus; assembly: GCF_016699485.2. Classification (NCBI taxonomy): domain Eukaryota; kingdom Metazoa; phylum Chordata; class Aves; order Galliformes; family Phasianidae; genus Gallus; species Gallus gallus. Next base: position 63,355,107 of record NC_052535.1, on the reverse strand, counting down.
TTCTACTAAAAAGTGAAAAAAGGATTTTGAGGTGTAGCAAGAAAGAAGAGATATAAGTTTACTTACGCATGAACTGTTAATACTCCCTGAAAGAATCAAAGCTATACCTCTGAAAAGGAAAAAATATATATTGCAGTATATTTTAAAAACATATTTAATATTAAACATAGGTTCACATTTTTTAATCTTCATAGAAAGAATGACTAAGCTTGACAAAATCACATCACTTGTTGCAAGATTGTGGTCTCTCAGCCAGAAGAAAAAAAAAATTGTTCAGGAAGAATTTTATAATACTTATCTCTTTTGTTAAATTCATATTTACATTCATAAGTTCTCCCTTGCTAGAGATTATATACTCAGAACAGGCTGAGAGAGCTGGGAGTCTTCACGCTGGAGAAGAGAAGGTTCTGGGAGGACATTATAGCAGCCTTCCAGTACCTGAAGGGTGTCTACAGGAAAGCTGGAGAGGGACTTTTTATAAGAGCATGTAGCAACAAAACAAAGGGAAATGGTTTCTAACTGGAAGAGTGTAGATCTAGACTAGATATTAGGAAGAAATTCTTCACCTTGAATGTTGTGGATGCACCCTCCCTGGAAGCATTCAAGGCCAGGCTGGATGTGGTTTTGAGCAACCTGGTCTAGAGGGAGGTATCCCTGTCTATAGCAGGGGGGTTGGAATTAGATGATCTTGAAGGTCCTTTCCAACCCAAACCATTCTATGATGATTCCATGATATTTATACACAGTTTAAAAATGTATTGTCACCTCTTGTTCTTGTAGTTTCTAATTTCTGTATAGATTATATTTCAGTAATATTTTAGCATTTTAGAACATGAAAGAAACAAATATATAGAAAGAAACAAATATTAAGAAAAATTCCAAGGAAATCTTTGTGAAACGAATAACATCTGAAAACCAGTTTTCCTAATTTTCATTGTTCTGCTATCACACTGCCTATCACACATCTATTTCTCCATATTCTGTATTCTCAGCATCAGACATTACTAAAATTTAGTGGTATTGATGAAGTGACTACACTGACACAAACTTTCTTCTGGTGGAGTCCCATCAAATGAGAACTATTGAGTCATAGAATCATAGAATCACCAAGGTTCAGAAGAGCATACTGTGACTACCCAGTAGTATCAGAGAGCTGTGTTTCTATTTTTTTTTTCCTGCCTTTTCTTGGGCTCAGCTGCTCTTCACACCAACTTTCTTAACTGAAAGTATTTCAGTTTTATCTAAACAAAACTAGCAATTCAACAGATTGAACTGCAGTCTTCTAAACAAGCCTCAAAGCCTCACTGTCTTTTGAAAGCTTCCAGATGTGTAATCTCCACTTGTTGTGAGAAAAAAAAATGAACTCTTTAGCTTGTTGATATCAATCTAGACTCTCAAGTCTATGAAATAACAAGATAATGTAAAGTGCCTGCCTGAAGTTAGCAACTGAATATCATAAATCATATCTACTTAAATTATACCTCATTTCTGTATTTGATATTTTATTTGCTGAAGCTCTGAAGAGAGATTTTTCTGCAAAGTTACGTATTTCATCCAATAGAGAGATCCATAGGATAACTGTAGTGCAAGAATATAATCTGTTCATTTCAACATATATGTTCACACTTGCAAGCTCAACTGCTATTATATGAAATGCACTTCTATTTGTTAAAAATTAAGAGTACATATAGATTACTGTTCTTTACGTCTTTGGAAAGGGTGATTTACCAATGGCTTCACTCTACGTACTAATCTGTATCTATTAAAAAATTATTTAATTCTCATTTATTCCTCTGTGCTCATTTTATGGCTTTTACAAATCTAAATGAAGCTCTTTAAAAAGTAACATGTCACTAGTCTACCAGATTTTCTCTGCCTGTACATCACATTTTACTCATTAGCTTGAATGTGTTTCGTTAAACCGTTTTTAAGTTCTAAGAACAACCTAGGACATAATTCTGAGAAATTCAGTATTTACAAAAGTTTATTTGCAATTTAAAGCTACCCATAAAGCTACCCACAGGAGTTTTAACCATTCCCACACTCATTGCAACAGTTTAAGTAAATGATACATTCAGGGGAAAAAAAAATCACTTCCTGTTCATTTTTTGAGTGTAGGTGCAATTTACAGATGGATATGAATTCATAGGTTAGGAGCTGGTGCTATACACACTGTCCACCCTGCTTGGTAGTTTGCTAAAGGCCACAGGAAGAGCCCACTCACCAACTGGAAGACTTCCAAAGTCAATTTCAAAGGCAACGTGTAGCGTCTGATTCTCATGACATAATTGCAAAATATATGTCTTAATCCTTTGAATAGACAGATTTGGCAGGTATTCTCAAGCAGAAGCATAACAGGCACCACACAGCACACAAAGTGGTTGTACAGTAGACTTCATTATGGCCCACAGAAGGTTCTCTTTCAGAAAATGGCAGCCAGATGGAGCACTGCTGTTACTACCAATGTTTTATCTAGTTATATCACTCTCCCAAACTGGGAAGGCCACAGTGCATTCTCTTCACCTGTCAGGAAGGATTAAAATTCATACCAGTGCTCCCTCTGCAGGTGTTTCTTCATTAGTGTTTTATTTTAGTTGAGTGGCGCACTTCTGAAGACACCTTCCCCATTGTTTCCTTTTAGAGCACTTTGGATACCACTGTTTCTCTGGTTGTCTTCACTGGCAGTCCTGAAGTATGTTTGCTTGTGCCTTTCTAAGTGATAATAATTCAAACAAGCTGTGATCTGAGTACCCATTCCTTTCTCTGAGAGTTGTCTCCCCATTTTTGTAAGGTTAATTTAATTGACAAAAGCTGTGGGTTAACTTCTGGGTAATTTCTGCTACAGTAGAAACAACCATATTCATGGACTTTTATATAGACTATTGTTTGGTATCACTCAGACTCCCTTTATAAACCTTAACAACAGAGTTACATATTCAAACATGCCTCTTTCAGTCAGATACAATTATTATATGGGCTAAACCACAAACAAGTATTAAAGTTAGTGCAGTCGTCTGAGAGGTAATCATTAGAAGAATTTACAAACTATTTCCAGGAATATGGAGAGCTAGTTCTCACTTCCAATGTAGCAGGATAGTCTTGGTTTCCTTGAAGCTTCATTTTCTCTGAAATCCATAGTTTCCATTTCTAAATATAGAAAATAACTAGGAAAGCCAAAATATAAAATGAGACTGTTCCTTACCTTGGGTTTTAAGGAAGTAATAATTCCTCAGACCATTATCTACATCAAGGGACTTGTCTGCCCTGACCTATTTCCATGAATGATACTCAAATAAAATATGCAGTAAAAAGTCATTTAATAAAGGTTGTAGGTAATCATGAAGAGAAAATTGAGGGAAAAAAAAATTGTGATAGAAAGGACAGGAACATTGTTAAGCTGCTAAACTTGTTGTGTAAACACCCAGAGTATGACAAATGCGCTGATTCACTGCTGGAAAAAGTAAAATCTTGAATTTTACCATCTCTTTGCATGATGAAAGCACTGCTGCTCAGTATGACTTTTTGATTTAATTACAGTTAGATAAGTGAAAAATATCCTACCAAAAAAAAAAAAAAAAAAAATCTTGCCTGAAAAAAAATCACAGGCATGGGTATAAAAGTCTTTCAGCTATGTTTATTTTCTGCAGTACAGAGAGTTATTGCCTAGGATTAACTGATGATTAATTGATGAATCAATATTTTATCCTGGCTGTCCTTGCATCTTCACAGATATAGTAAAAATGAAGTTCTGATACAGCAATAGAAATATCTAATCACTTTACATTTCATGCACTTGGGTCAAATATTACTTGTAATATCACTTGACGGAACCTAACTTGAAAAAATGTAATGCAGCTGAAATAAGAATAGTGGGAACTCTGGCAACACCATTCCTGTAGCTACTTTATATTTTGTGTCTTGCTTTGTGGCAGTAAATCAACATCAGCTGATGTGATCTAAATCCAACTTGTAGGTAGACTTCATGGCTGACCAGTCCAGCATACTGTAAACTTCCTAGCTACAGTCTACGTGACAGAATAAAAGTCACTTCTGGGAATGCAGTCTGACAAGTGCAGAATCATTCTCAATACTGCAGTCCCTGAGGAAAAGCTTTTATCCTGTCAGAGACTTCAGTCCCAACCTTAAAAATCTGTACATATGTATCTACATCTGCTTATCAATAAAACAGTTCCTGTTATCTCCTGAATGTACAAATATTCAAACTAAATGTAAAATTAAAACGAAATATTAAATTGAGTTTAATTTAATGGCTGCATATATTAAATTATTAAACATTTAATCTTCTTCATACAAGTCAGTGAGAGATCTACTGTCACTCTCTCCAATGAAGTAAACTATTGAAAATGTAAGACTTTCAAATGAATTCAGGATTCTCAAAGAAAAGCCAGCTTTTAGTTAGTGGAAAAAAAAGCAGTGATTGATCAAACCATTCTACATGAAATTGTACATTTCAATGAAGATGCAGATGTACTGCAGGTTATAAGCACTAATACTTCTTGAATCTGAGCCCTTCTCCTTCTCCAATTTAAATTCCAGTTTAACAAATGGTATAACAAGCCAGTAATGTTTTCACTGGTGATAATATTAGGTTAATTGGAGCATGTAAAGGAGCAAATTCAGAAGATGCTACCATTTCATCTGCATAGCACCAGGTAGTTCCTAGTGATGGAGAATTTCAAGACCTAGTTAATTACTACATAATATCTTGTATTCGGAAAAAAAAAATTCTATTAATACACTAAAGTGCAATATCAATTTATCAGAAAATAGATGAAATAAGGTTGACTAGGAGATCTTAGTCATACTACTTTTCTCCATATGCACTGTTGACGTAGCTTAATAATTACTCAGTATACTTGAGAGAGAGTTTGAAATACTCTGTATATTTCAACAAAAATACAAATCCCTTCTCCTTAATAAGTTGCAGTGCTGGACATTAGTCTGCAGAGCTATGGGTAAACCAAATAGAACATAGGAGATGGTAGGCTACACATAGCTGTTGAAATACTGAATCCCCACTTTTGGGTCCCAATGGGGATCGAAATTCAAATAAAAGAACACTCTCTTAATTGCCTACAATGGTCCAGTCTGCAAGTACTCAGAATGATATCTGACTGCCCATGCCTACTTGCATTCCTCATGGTCTTCCAAAAAGTCATACTATCAATCACATCAAAATAGAGCTTTTGATACAGGAATTATAAGGTGACACGTGCATATTTTACATTGAAGATGTAATAAAGGTCAGAATGGCCACCTCCAGTCTTTAAACCCACAAGCAAGTAGAATCTAAAAAGAAAAATGAAGGAATCTGTTTAGATTTCCTAGCTCATCTTAAATTATGATCCCTGAACATTTTCCAGTATTCTAAAATATGCTTTAAAATTTAGAGGTGAGAATGGTTTCTGTGTAATATTTCATGTTCTTTACCTCTCAGTGAGGGTCCTTCTACGGGAATTCTCTACCATCTTCCCATCTCTTCCTTCTGTTTGTTTACTTCTCTCAGTCTTCCTTTTCCCTTTGCCTCTTTTCTCTCTTCTTTTTCCTCACCTGCGTTTGGAGAACATGAAAAAGGGAGAGCTAAGCCAAGAAAGTAAGTTTTTCGCCTCGCTTTGCTTTAAAACCAGAGAGATTTGTGGTCATCCTAATCTCCACCAGTAATGAGTTCCCAAATCCAGGTACTGCTGCTGAGCAACCCATCTTCTACTCTTATGGGCTTCACACAAAAGATTGACAGTTTCATCAGTCCTAAGGAATACAGCTGTCAGGGCACAGCACTTTTGCAAAAAATACCAACAACCCCCAAACCAACCAGACAAGTAAAAATGTATTCTCCAGCATGTCTGGAGGTAATACCTTGGATAACTCTGATATAACATGTATTTAAATAGTATAGAAAGCATATGTGCTTTCTTAGCATGTTTATCCTCAAGTATGCGTAATAGAAATAAATGAGAATCTTTTTTTAAATAATGAAGTAAGCAGTTGTGAGCTGGAAGAAATACATACGTATATGGGCCAAATCCTTGACTAAGAAGATGCTATTTTTACATCCTCTTTTCCTGACTGCAGCTGCACCTCCAAGCCAGAAGCTTGGGGGGAAAAAAAAAAAAAAAAAAAAAAAAGCAGTCTAGAATTCAATTCTTAAATCCATGTTTAAGAGCCTAATAAAGAGCTGTTTGGAGGATTTATTTTTAAATGTTTTAGACGGTGCAATTATTCTACTTTTGGACACAGAATATGGCTTTAGGCACCAAAATTTGGGCCTGAAAACAGACATTGAGCATATTTCTTAAAAACCTTTTTTTGGCAGCAGATGTCTTAGATATCTTTTGGATGTTTAAGACTGCATCACAGCAGTTTCTTCCGTTTATCGCTGAAAGAATAGGTGAGATCGATCTTTTTCAAGATTCCTTTGGTTCACTGGCACATTAACAGCAAATAAATTTGCTGGGGAGCAGTCTCCCAACCTAACCTTTACTCTTGCAGGCAGCTAAACAAAATCCTTGATGTAATTCACTTTTCCTAACTCCTATTATTTCAAATAAATCACCACTTAGTGTTTTCCAGTCCATTTGTCTTTGATTAAACATTTCTCTTGTGTTTCACAACCAAAATTTTTAATGCCCAATTCCCAGTGATCCATCACTCACCATTTTGAACTATTATTTCCGGCCTTTGCATGGCAGTCACAGGCCCCAGCTGCTCAGCTGTAGAAAACATTTTCTCCTGCAGCAGCAGCAGCTGCTGGCTGCTTGGCAGGCTCTGCAGCCAGCTGCGGGGCCGCGATGTGGTGGCAAAGCCGATACGTGTATCACTCTTGCTCTTCGGTACAAGACTCAGCGCTTGTCTTCAGTTCAAGTCATCAATGTCAAAAAGCTGTTAAGAAGATTTTTAATTGGTGCAACAAAAGCCTGGTCACTGTCAGGTCATCAAAATTTCCACGCACAGACTGAGCCTCAAAGGCTCCCAAATTTCTTTGCTCAGTGGGCAGGCAAGCAGGCTGTCTGCCAAGCCAAAAAAATGTTAGTTTTGTGCAGTCTCACACATGACCCATATATTTGTGACAGGATTTTCAATGATGCCCCTAGGAGCTGTGATTCCAGCTATTCACTGCCACCTGGAGGAGTACAGGTTAAGCTAGGAGAGCATTGCTCCTCCAATTACGGTTTAACTTCTCGGAATGGCTTTCAGGTTTCGTTTGGCACCGTGGCAGAGAAATTAGGCTGGGAGCTAGATTTCAATATCAATAAAGGTCTGCGTGTGTGTGTTTAAATCATACTTTATTAAAGAAAAGCGGATCTGATATAAATAAAATATGACTCTTTTTCCCAGTAAATTGTGTCCATATTACTCTGTTACCTTTTATCATGCAGTGCTAACACAGCTGGATTCCACAATTTCATCATTTTTAAATGGATCTATTTATTTTATTATTATAAATAATAATAATAAGATATGTAAAAAAAATTAACATTTTATAAACTCTGCTGTATTTCTGTTTACTTAGTCATTTTCAAACTCTAATTCTAGCAAGTGCTAAAGCTGTTCTATCTTTAGTTTCCTGACTATTCAGAATCCAATATCAAACCTCTCATTACCAAATAATTGTGATAAATCTATAGTATTTTGTAGACTGATAATAGATATTCCAATAAAAATACTTCTCCAGCATTCCACAGATACTGAAATTAGGACAGATCTAATAAAAAATTTCCACCTATTTTCTCTAATACTTTGCCAATTAAATGTAATTTCTGTTCTAATTCTGTAAGGCTGTGTACACACTCCCAAAGTGCCTATTAAAGTATATATTTACCTAGTAAATATTACTAAGTTCTGAGGGTAGTTTATAATTCAAATCATGGACTGGATACACACTGATTCTTAGCAAAGGTTTTCAAGTGAGATTTTAAACATATACTGTTAATGATTTAGCACTCTTGTCAACAAATACAGTACACCTGAAAGTGCAAATGCCTCCCGATTAGCATGCTGGGAGACAGCTCGAATGGGATGTGCAACCATTTGGCAAAAATCCATCTGAGGACTGCACACCCCTTTACATTAACATTATTAATGGAACATCACAAGAAATCTCTCTTTGGAATCCATTTGAATGCATAAGTTGCTGATAAGGAGAGAAAAGGAAATTCAGCTGGAGGCACACTAACAGCCTAAAATTTTGTCATAATGGCCACCATCAAGCAAGTTTGCTCTGTGATTTCTACCTGCGACATGCACCCACACATTGAGCATGGCTCCAAATATACTGCCACAAGCTTGTTCAATCTTACCCACCCTTAAACCCCTACCGATAGCCTGTACAGGACTTTATTTCCTGCTATATTTTCCATTAAAATTTTAACTGAAAACTTTATGACCAACAAGACAGTTATAATCTCTCTCCCTTAGAAATAGGTCATTTTACTTCTTTTTTCTCCACCTAATTTCGCTCAAGATCATTCTTTCTTCATGGATCAAGTTATTCTGTATATTTTATTTCATATTTTTTCATATTTTTCACTTTTTTCAAGAGTTTTCTTATGATTTCCCTTATCTCAGGCTTTCTCTTCCTCCTTTCTTGAAAGGTTCCTGGTCTTTTTCTCCTCTGCTATACGATGCTTGCTTGTTTATTTCATAGAATCATAGAATTATTAAAGTTGGAAAAGACCTCTAAAACATCTTGTTCAACTGCATCATACATTTTGAATTTATAGTTGGATTTACAACCCCTCTGTTTTTCCTTTCCTACAATTTTTCCCTTTCAGTGATTTCCCATACACATCTTCCTGTATATCCCTTGCAGCTCTCCTTCTTTGTCACTGTGTGGCTTTGTTTTGGTGAACTACCTCCACTTGTAATTTGCCATTAACGCGTGTGCCAGGAAGGGAGAGATACCCAAGAGCCGTATTTAAGGTTAATTGAATCACTTTCACACCTAATAATGGTGTACAGACAGTGGAAAGATGGATTACCCCCATTCACCTGGGATTGGAGTTCCTTCCCAGCTCCTGTTCCCTTGGAAACAATGTATTATTGCCCACTTTAAGTGAACTTAGTCTTGAGTCATCACTGGAGTAGGTACACAGAGTACCTCCACACAAAGTTAAATACGTGGTATTGATTAGTTGGTCTTCTGGTGGGCAAGACTGGAAAGCAGAGTATCTATGGCATCTGTATCTTCCATTCAAGCCTGGCTTTGGGAGTAAAGGATTTCCACGAATAAGCACTAAGGACCCACAACTCCCCAGTCACCCCAGGCTGGATGCGAGGAAGTTCCTGATCACTGCCCTTCATTCACCAATAGAGAGACTGAACACCAGGCAGCTGAAAATGTGAGAGGATGTGTGATTTTTTCAGGTCAGACTTTCCAGCAAGAAGCACAATAATGGTAGGAGGGGAATAGAGATGAAAGTTTTCCTCTTTTGAGGGAAAAGAAAGCACGTGTGAAGTGCTGTTATCTAAGTAGAAAATTGTTATCTAAAGCTAAATTTAACAGAATACAAGACTTAATTGTCCTTTGAAAAATTTCTAAGGGAGTCCTTAGAAGCAGTTCTTTGGCTGACCCATTTTTCATCTTCATGGGTGGACTTTGCTAAAATATGGAGGCAAGGGACCATGGTCTGAAGTTTTCTGAACAGAAAATAAACAATTAGGCAGATGCTGCTGGTCAGAACAAATAAAGTGAGAAGCTGACAAATGCTACAGATAGCACTGTGGGAAATGACCAGCTTTCACAGAGCGTTACGGGAGAGGTTATGAGAAAAACAGTTAATCTTCACATATCGTTACTGGGGTGTATGGAAGATTTTTTAAGGAATTGTATTGTCAGCAGTACCGAGGTAAGCATATTGACAAAACCAGTCAGTTTTATCGAGATAACTGCTTAAGTTCTACTGGTAAACAGCACACAGTAAGGCTGATATTACCTAGGGAACACCACCAGAAATACTGATTTTTCATACAAATGTAGCAAATCCACTGGGAAAAATAGTAATTACAGCTGTATTTTTAATTGGACATTGTTGAAGGTACTCGTGGAAAAACAAGAATTGGAAAATGAAGAGAAGGAAAGACAAAAGGGCGTGGTCTAGTGTAGTACCTCATATGCACACCTGTATAAATACTTTGGTTTTTGCCTAAGGGTATAATGTACTATATATCTCTGTGTGTACTTAAAAATGTAAGTACACATGTACATGTAAATGTAAAGTTAACCCATCTCTTCTTTACCTTGAAGTCATACAAGTTGGCATGGTGGTAGAGGAAGACTGAAAATCTATGTGGAGGAGGCATGCTCTATAAAGCCTTAAGAAAGCAAAATTGTATTGAATAATATAGGTTTGATGGAATGTCTCCTCATATAACAAGGCCTGTGGGACAGACAGTGATTTATAAACAAGATAAATGCCAATTTGCCAACACACATGAATTTAACCTCTGTAAATAGTTGATATCTGGCACTAAATCCTGGAAATCAGTTTTATATACATCTTCAAGTTTTATCAAGCTAATTTGTATGTTGATTAAGATGTATCTTATTTACGGAAGGAGCGTAAGGTTTTGCATCTTTATACTGAGAATTGGTCTTTTTAATTTAAATACAAATACTTTACAGGAAGTTTTTACTTTCTATTATACTAATTTCCTGGTAAAGGCTGACAATTTTTTTTTTTTTTTTTAAATGGTCTATCCAAATTCTAAATCTGTTGTAGTCATAAGAAGTTGTAAAATACACAATATTTTCAAAGGGAGTGGAAAAACTTTAAATATCTAACAATATGCATACAGTTATCAATAACAAGGAAAGGCAGCAAGAACATATATATTTTTGCCTTTTCTCTACAGCAATGTTGTAAAACTTATATGGGTTTATCATCATAGCATTTAAAACCTTAACATTTCAAAGCATGTCTATGCACAGAAATATTGGGAAATTTTGATGACATTTGAACACAAATTAATCAAAACTCTCTCTGTGACTCACACATCCCTTAATTTTACCCATATTTAAGATTCTTGGATAATGAAGTTACAGGTAGAGATTCTAACTTCTTTCATCTGGGGTAAAATGGAAATGCTGATAGACTAGTTACTAGTTGTTAATTGGGGAATTCCTATCAGCTGCAGTCACAGATTAAGCTTGATACAACACAGCTGGGGTTTAGTGTTGTAAATCATAAACTCTTCTTTATTCACAAGGTTTGTTCATACCCTTACAAATTATGACTAATTTTGGCTTCATGAAAGATAATCACGTTCATTTTGAAGAAAGTAACAAAAAAAAAAAAAAAAAAAAAGTCTGCATAATAATTCCTAGTAATTCCAGTTTTCTTAAACTAGAACTTGCAACATCAAAGATTTTCTTCTTGCTCTGAATGTAGTATTAGTAAGAAAGTAAGATTCCCCCGGATGATAAGTCTAACTGAAGATAGAACCATGCATCAATTAACTGTTGATAAGCTTCAGTGTCTTTCTATATCGTGAACTCAGTCAATATATAGAATTGTTACTGTCTTTTTTATAGTGAGTTTGGCACCAGCCGAAGCTGCTGACTAGCAGCAGTTCTCTCCTGAGCAGAGCTCAGCTGTGTGCACAGGGCTGTTTCAACCACTCTTAGGTAGCATATACGGCCTACTTGAGCCACAGTGAAGTCAGGAGTAATGGAAGCTTCTCTAGTTGCAGTGTACAATAACTCTGACTTTGACTAATTTGGTTTTCTAATTATTCCCATTATTCAGTTGTCTGCAGAAGCCAGTCAGCTTCAAAGAACACCTCTGTACCATTCAGAGGTCTTAGCACCATTGATTCACGTAACATGAAAATCATCTAGTTTGCTGTAAGTTCTCTCACGTCCATGATCATAGAAAATTTAAAAGCTTTTTTCTCGATGTGAATACAAAAGTCAGAGTGTCATCTAACAAGAGTTTCTATTTCCTAAGCTGCTAACTAGTTTGATGCTAAAGCATAGTCTTTTCCCAGAAAACCCCTTATTAAATAAAAATAAATTTGCCACTCTCTTGTTTCATTATTTTAAATGTTTGCTATGTCATCAATAAAACAAAGCACACAGTTACTGAAGTCATTGAAGATGTGTGTATCTATATTTGAAGCAGAAGTAGATTCTGGGGAAATATACAAACTCGTTTGCTGAACATACCTGTGTGTCCCTGGTAACTCATTAGTTTGCCTTTATAGAATATATGAAAATACACACATTCCTACACATGCTTATACGTGTGTGTAAGAATACAAATGTGCTTGTTTTATACTAGTTGTTGTATCAATATTCATTGTTTCCTGGGATGATGCAAAAATAAAGCTTTTGAAACCTTTGATTGAATATGACAAATATCACAACCATACAAAACTATCTGATATTGTCATTGGAAATACAGACTGTGATTACAATTTATGGAACTGGATTCCAGAATAGAGGGTTAAGATAATACAGAAGGTCTCCTTGAGAGCTACAACTCTTTATTTTTGAGAGTTACAGCTCTCAAAGAAGCAGCACCATATATAGGGATCACTTTGGTTCTGCTTTTTGACCTTTTGCCTATGAATTACACAAACAAAGATGGTTAACTTTCCTATTACTCATTTCCTTAGCATGAGTTTGAAAGATATGACATTGTATCTGTTTGAAGAATCTACATTTGCAATGGCTATGTTAGTGTTTGATCTAGGTGACTTAGATGTAATGCACTGGAAAAAGTAGACTACACTCACTTTTCAGATTTGAGAGCATGCTTCTATAAACCACGAATAGAAATAAAGCTAGTGATCTCATTCCATATGATATTCTCTTCGCAGGGAAGAACTGTTAGAAACTGTAGCACATTATTTATGACTGTCACTACCTGGATGGAAAAGGCTCAGGGCTGGGATCAGAACAAATGATGAAGGTCAAGTGTGAAATGCATTCCTTCTTAAAAATGCAGTAGAAAACTTGAACTTCATTTACTAAAGATCATGGGTCACTAACTCTGTCTGCTCTGGGCACAGATATACAGTATATGGCTATGAGATTGCCTTGAAAGGAATTCAAATAGAATCTGCTTTTTATCTAAAGATAGTGCTCCTTAATTTGCAATAATGTAGAATTAATTCAAACAATGAGAACACGTAAACAAGTAAACCAACCTTGAAAAAAATCTACCTCATTTTCTGTCAGAGCTATTCACATCAGCATCACCTAGGATACCCTGGATAGATACATCTGCTCATGTAGTTCTATCTCAGACCAGGTGGGAAATGTTACAGGCTCTCGATTCTCACAGCTATTCTCTCTTGTGGGTTTTCTTTTTTTTGTTTTTGTTTTTGTTTTGTTTTGTTTTGTTTTGTTTTAACTCATCATCCAGTCAGAGCTTCAGATTTAAAGGAAGAAGGTGACAGCATGTCATAGAATCCTATAATGTCTTGGGTTGGAAGGAACCTCAAGTATCATAGAATCATAGAATCATAGAATGGTCTGGGTTGAAAAGGACCACGATGATCATCTAGTTTCAACCCTCCTGCTATGTGCAGGGTTACCAACCACTAGACCAGGCTGCCCAGAGCCACATCCAGCCTGGCCTTGAATGCCTCCAGGGATGGGGCATCCACAACCTCCTTGGGCAAGTTGTTCCAGTGCATCACCACCCACTGTGTGAAAAACTTCCTCCTAACATCCAACCTAAACCTCTCCTGTCTCAGTTTATGACCATTCCCCCTTGTCCTATCACTATCCACCCTCATAAACAGCCATTCCCCCTCCTGTTTATATGCCCCCTTCAAGTACTGGAAGGCTGCAACAAGGTCTCCCTGGAGCCTTCTCTTCTTCAAGCTAAACAAGCCCAGTTCCCTCAACCTTTCCTCATAGGAGAGGTGCTCCAGCCCTCTGATCATCTTAGTGGCCCTCCTCTGGACCCTCTCTAAGAGCTCCATGTCCATCCTGTACTGGGGGCCCCAGGCCTGGACACTACTCCAGATGAGGCCTCACAAGAGCTGAGTAGAAGGAGCCAATCACTTCCCTCCCCATGTTGGCCCCCCCTTTTTTAATGCAGCCCAGAACACAGTTGGCCTTCCAGGGTGCAAGTGCACACTGCTGGCTCATGTCCAGCTTCTCATTCATGAGGACCCCCAAGTCCTTCTCCTCAGGGCTGCTCTCAAGTGGTTCCCTTTTTCCAGTTACCAGGGACTTCACCAGATAGCCATGATTTTTCAAATATGATGGAGATATGGTATCATCAAGCTCCAGCTCCCCTGCCAAATGCAGGGCTGTCAACCTCCATATCTAATACTAGACCAAGCTGCCCAGGACCCCATCCAACATAGCCTTGAATGCCTCCAGGGATGGATCATCCACAACATCTCTGGGCAGCCTGTTCCAGCACCCCACCACTCTCTCCAAAAAGAACTTCCCCCAGATATCCAACCTAAATCTTTCCTCCTTCAACTTAAAACCTTTTCCCCTTGTCCTGCCATTATCTACCCTTGTAAAGGGTTGACCCCCATCCTGTTTATAGGCTCCCTTTAGGTACTGGAAGGCTGCACTGAGGTCATCCTGCAACCTTCTCTTCTCCAGGCTGAACAAGCCCAGTTCCCTCAGCCACTCTTCGTAGGGGAGGTGCTCCAGCCCTTTGATCATATCTGTGGCCGTATGCTATACTGTTTTATCAGTACAGTCACATGCAGCTCCCCTGTAAGGAAAGTATTCTCTCTCGGAGAACTTAAGTACATTCTAAAGGCTTCAATGTACAGTATATACTCAAAGTTTTGCTATCATTCTAACACTTCCTTATTTTTTTTCCTATGGAAAGACTCTTTGCAGTGTTAAGTACTATGGGAGGACTTTATTTCTTTTTCTACCAGAATAGCATGCAGTACTTTAAGACCTTTGTCTCATTACTTGCTTGAGCAATGTGAACTTCTGAAGGCAAATAATTGTAAACAGCAAAATATTTCTTTTTGTCTCCTGTTATTGGAGTGAGAGGCAACACAGTTTTAAGGCAATTAGTGGGGGCTGGGCTTCCATGTGTAGAGGTTTCTATCTGCTATTTGTTACTATCAGAGTTCAGAGATGTGAATCGCTGCATAAATAGTCAATTTTTCTAATAAAATATAATTTTCCTCAGTTCATATAGAAAAAGAAATATCCTAATATTTTTCAGATGAAGAAGAGAAATAACATTTCCTTAATAAGCTACCTAGAGTCCATGAAGACTTAGTTTAAAACTTCAGTTTGCTTTGGAGCTCTTGACTTCTCTTTATTTCAATAAATTATTCTAGAAAGTTTTTATTGAAGTCAGTGAAATATTTTGATCACCATATAAGAATTTCAAATGTCACTGTTTGCATTTCATAACATTTTTTTCACATAAAGTTTCAAAATATTTAGCTGAAAAGTACATTTTTAACATTAAAACCTTATATAGGGAAAGTAATGTAAATTTGTCAGAGAAATGATGGGGTTAAAAAAACTGGAATAGATATAGAGAAGCATCTGTAACCTGGAAAAATCTGAGTATTGTTGAGTTCTGCAGAATATATAACTGTTCTAAATAATTCACACTAATCTCTGAGAAGAACATAAGTGATATGCTGCATTGACGCAGGCTTTGACAATCAAATTGTGTGTATCATATGTACTGGAGGTTTATGCATACTAATAACTGTGGTTTTCCTGTACCACTGTTCTGCAATGCATAGTAATATCAAGCTTTTTTCGAAAGCTTTTCTCAAAAATGTATTTTGCATTCAAACACAAACAGCTGTAAACCTGATGCTCTCTTGAGTGAATCTTTATTAATTGTGTGATCAGTGGACAGTACCAAGTTTAGGTTTCCAAACAAATTTTTACTCTTAAAGTAAATACATGGGTACCATTCATGTGAAAGACAAAGAAAACTCATTTCTCAAGAACAGACACCTGTTATTAGGCGCAAAGAAATTACCATGATAGCTAGCATTATCTGACACACGGGAAGCATTTAACCTTGTCTACTCATAATAACCTTGTCATATGAGATCCTGATGCATCCATTCAGGAATGGGCACACCTCAGTCTGTTACTCTGAGAGGAAAAGAAAGCGGGCTTCATGCGAGGAAGTTTTTTTTTTTTTTAAACTCTTGTTGCTTCTTTTTCTTCCATTTAAAACTGTTGAATTAGTACTGGGATAATAAAATCAATTTCCTAGTTATTTAGTGAGCTATTTAATCATATTTAACCTTTGGCATTAGGTGGCTGCTGACAGGTTAGAATCATGGTATGGACTGTATGCTGTTATTTATTAATATTATAATACAAAATAATTACCTCTTTTAATAAATGTACCTGAAGGCCACTATTTTACCTACTTTTTTGTTATTCTCTGGTCCTTTTCTTAGAATGACAACTAAGAGAGGAAAATAAAAGTTTCTAGGCAGAAAATGAGATCAAATTACTGTTCTGTCATTCGTGTGCTTGATGGTACTGCTGGTTGCTAATAAGCATGTATTTGATCTATTGACCTTCGTTCAGGTTATATGAAGGAATAATTAAATAGTTCTCTACAATTACATGAAGAGAGGTTGTGGTGAGGTGGGAGTTTGCCTCTTCTCCCAGGTAAGTAGTGATAGGGCTGGAGGGAATGGTCTCAAGTTGTGCAGGGGAGATCCAGGTTGGATATTTGGAAAAAATTTCCTCTCCAAAAGAGTGGTCAGATGCTGGAACAGGCTGCCCATGGAGGTGATGGAGTTGCTGTCCCTGGAGGTGTTCAAGAAACCTTTAGATGTTGCACTGAAGGACATGGTTTATTGGGAAATATTGGTGATAGGTTGACAGTTGAACCAGATGATCTTAGAGGTCTTGGTGATTCTACGATTCTTATTTGAAGATGGCTGAAATAATAGAAACTACCATGAGAGGCACTGATCTTTGTAAGGCTGCTGGAAAAAGAGCTCTGGGAGTAGCAAAGCATTTTTCTGCAATAGATAACAAATGCTGTGGCAAAGGAATTGTCAAGTTGTATGGAAAGTCTCAAGGGTGAAAAACTGAAAAGCATGAAAAAATGAATTTAACTAAAGGAAGGACTAACAAGAAAACCTTTTTAGTAGATGTAGTAGATGTCTGACTAAAAAGCTGGTGTGAACTTCTGAAAAATGAAAACTGTCATTTGTTGTTTATTCCATCTCTGTACAGGGACATAGGATATATTTTCTTTAAAATACTGTCACCCAGGATGTGTTCCTGACTATGCAAATAACTTTCTCCTCTGGTCTGAAACAGATCTTAAATGTTAGCTAATCAATTAGCTGTATAGGCAGCTATTTTATGCTTGTCAAGGAAAAGTGTTCTCTTGCCTAATACTATATCATGTCAGATAGTGACAGATGATTAGTTCATTGTTTCCAAGCAGTAATCTTAATTGACTCTACAAGAAAGAATGTTATTTCAAACCTCTTTTAGAGATTCTATTGTCCATTATTTTACACACACTCTAAAATTAAACACCAGGTGGGTTTCAGTAGCAGAAAGGTCATCACATGATGACTCAAAGGTAGATTTTTTTCTGAGAAATAACTGGTAATAAGAATGATGAGGAAATGGATGGGATCCCCAGATCTCTATTTCTTGGTGTCCTTTGGAATCTGAAACAGAAGCTCTTTTCCATGTAAAATCTCTAAAGCACTGTCATTGCCTCTTCTTTGTCAGACAGGAGAATAGAAAGCATCAGCGGGCTGTTGTTTCTAACTGAACAGGTATGTTATACACACTTTAGTTCAGTGGATGTAGTGAGACTATTAGCTGATTAAGGTTGAGGATAATCAGTGGTGTCATACACGATACTATATTAATGTATTCTTGCTACATCACAGCCAATGATCCCTGCAAACTTGATTTCTCTCTGACATGATCTATAAACTGATAAAATAAGCACATCCAACTAAAGGATGCTGGATAGCCAAAAACTGTAATTTCAAAGTATTTCCAAAGAGGAAGCATGCTGCCATGAATATGCCTCACGGGCATTTATTTATACATTAGCGTTATTAATTCTCTAGCCTAGCAAATAAAGCTTTAATGACTACTGAACAGCAGAAAGCACGTGCTTATGTAAAACTATCACAAACTATTTGTTTAGGGTGCTTGTTTGTGTCATTTCCGATGCATTCTTAGTATATAACTGAATTTTTTTGCATTATGAATTAAGGAGGTTCAGGAGTTCCCATAGAACCTCCAGCTGAAGCTTCTCTGCCTTACTCACAGGAGTGCTCATTCTCTCTAGCAACCTTGGAGCCCAGTTCTAAGAAATTAAGCTACTGGTTATGCCAGCACAGACCATTCATGCCT